>NC_069113.1:28487500-28792500 GCF_025612915.1 Magallana angulata | reverse complement strand
TTATCATTATAAAAATTTATTATGATTTATATATTTATTTATTATAAACACATACATGTTGACTCTACTGATTTACGTGGAAGTCTACCGCTTTTAAGCTCTGTCTCCCACCTACCTCTTTTATTAGAACATCTACTGCTTTTCTTCAAAATACGCTCTTTGTTTTAATAGATAGCCATTATGGAAGCAATTGTTGACCAAAAATCTCATCGGGTTTGAAATTAGTGCGTGACTTTGAATCAGAGGCATACAAACATTTTTTGAAGTTGGGGGAATGATAAGTTTTTAAGCATGTGTATTACATTGAATGATGAGAGAAGCCACTTCCAGCGATTACATTAGTTACAAGACATGCCAATAATATCCTTGCCAAGGATAAGGAAGCTTCGCAATTCAACAAGTGCCTTTAACGATGCCTGAATATATCTTTTAACTTGGCCATAACAGTAAACTTGACTTCCAGTTTATTGCAACATTGCATTATTTGTGATATTTAAAGCATGTAAACATCGTTTTTGACATTGAAAAAGAAAATACAATTTCTTACTAGTTCTTACTTCTCTTAATATGTTAGGATTAATCTATTTTTACTGAAAAAAACTTAGTCAATTGTTGAAGTCTGGACTCAAAAAATTTTTCCACATAAAAATTAGCATAATGAATTTGATGGTTAATGCATGCAAACTTTTTATTGCATGTGTTGATATTTCTAAATTTTAAAAGTCTTTTATATTGTAGTTGGTATCGTAAGTTACTTTTCAGAAACCTTTACAACTTATGTAGTATATAAAAATATGTGTTTTGAAATATACACGAAAAAGACTGCGCGCAATGCTACCGCTTTTTTGGTTCGAAATCTACCTCTTTTTCACCTCTGGAGGTTAACATGTATGATAAATAGTAATTCAACTTTATAACAATTGCACTGTTAAATCTTTCCATCTTCAGAAACACATCTGAAGATAATGGAGACACGTGTTCACTATGGACAGATATTCCAGAGTCCTTACTATTGCAAATATTCTCTTATCTAGAGGCGACAAGTTTAGTGGCGGTTACACAGACTTGCAAGGTAATAATCTTGAAATTATCCGATTATTATTGAATAAAACATGTGAGAATATTCAAATTATATTCAATAGTTTTGTGAAAGGAAAATTTTCCTATTGATGCATTTGATATTTGATGTACAGGTATGGTGCAGAGTAGCGTATGATGAGAGCCTTTGGAAGGCATTGCTGTGGCGACGGTGGAGTATTTGTGGGGTGGAGCTTCCACCGGGGAGAGACAGTTGGTACCAGGAGTACAGACGTCTGTTCTACCACTGCCCTGTGATCCTCAGTGAAACTCTGATGGACCACAGTGATGAAGTTCTCCATGTCAGCTTCTCAAACCGCGGCGACATGTTCTCTACTACTTCCAAAGATGCTTCAATTAAGGTGATGTTACTCCATTTTAAGTGCAATAGGTCTTTTTGTTTACCTGGTTCTATTTTTGATTACAATAAAAGCGACAAGAACAAGCACTCAATTTGTGTCCTAGACTTTGAATATCTCTTACAATCGTTCGATTATTTTGTGTCAATTTGTTGTAGATTTGGCAGGTGGGGTATCCAACAAATCTTAAATATACCAAGGACTTCCGTGAGCTGCTGGGCTGGGACTTCACCCAGTTCTCTTGCTTCAACAAAAGCGACACCATGCTTCTAGTTTCAAGTGTCAAAACAACTGATTTTATGGACAGAAGAGGCTTTGTAGCTATTCTATCCCTCATGCATAGTAGGTCCCTCAAATATGAATTATATTATACATATATAATTATGTATAAATATTGGCCGGGGTTAAGGGCAACATTGAAAATATTAGCCTTCGAGGGACGAAATATTGCCCATCACAAAGCAGAAGAAAATACATTTATATTTGTCCCAAGGGGGCTAATAAAAATTTTTCAAAACAACAATCAACATTTGTTTTTATTGTATGAAAAAACAAACCATATTGAAGAAAGGGTTTGTAAACAAATCGCTGTAATATTTTCTCAGCTCAACATAGAAATCATGAGGTCAATTTTGCAAAAAGTTCATTTTCTAAATATCGTCGGCATTAAAAGGTCTTTGATAATATTCTGTTGCCCTTAGAAATTATGCTACAGATATTCTATCTGTGTTTACTCCTCAGTAAATTGCAAATCCTTGTATCTGTTATGCTAGCAAACCCCTACATTGATCGTCCGTTGTTTAATTGCCTTAATTGATTGCGTGAAATCACCTTGTTTTGGAGTCGCAAAGGTTTATTCACGTCACTGTCAAGGAATCGACAAATCAGAAGTAATTTATTAAAAGCGTGGGAATATTCTCTCGATATCATTCCTAGACTGGTCAATATTTTTGAACATGCTAATATTTCATTTATTGACTATTCTTCTATATAGTGTTATATAGTGAGAATATACTACAAAACATAATAGATAAAATATTTGACCATGTATAGCATATTAATGGTGAAATTGGTCTAATGGGTCACTGTACAATATGCAGTTAACCCTAAACAATGATATCCCTATATATATGCAAACGGCCCCTTTTTAGCTCACCAAGATGAAGTCGGGGGAGCTCATGCTATACCCCCAGCATTGGCGTCCGGACCTGGTTAAAGTTTTTGTTGCAGGTCCTGTATCTAAGTTATTACTTGTCCTATCTTCATCAAACTTGCATGGATGATGCATCTTGACCTACTTATAGACTTGAAAGAATTAGACGCTGAATCTGGGCCATAAATTTCAGATGCTGGAGGAGGTTAAAGTTTTTGGAGCAGGTTAAAGTTTTTGGTACAGGTGCTCTCTGATTGTAATTTTATGCTACTACTGGTCCTAACTTCACCAAACTTGCATGGATGGTGCGTCTTATGATACTGATGCACCCGACAGGCTTGAATGCTGAATCTGAGCCATAAGTTTCAGATGTAAGAGGAGATTAAGGTTTTTAGAGCTGGTTTAAGTTTTTGGAGCAGGTGCCTTTTGATGATTATATCTTAGTTATTACTGATCCTAACTTCACCAAACTTGCATGGATGATGCATCTTATAATACTGATGCACCTGATAGGCTTGAATGCTGAATCTTAGCCCTAGGTTTCAGATGCTGGATGTTTTTTGGAACATGTCACATGTTTTACAGATAATAGTACATCTACTATTTCAAACTAGCTTAGTTGATTTAACTTTAATATACATAAATCGCAGAGGTACATTGTAGCTTGAGATGCAAGGCCTTATCTCCATGTATCAAGAATGCTAAAAAAAATCTCTTACCTCACTCAAACCTGCTTGATAGATGTGTTTCTTATAAAATGGTATAACATGATTCCTATGATATAGTATTGTATGGTATGATATGATACAATATTATATCATATATTATATTGTAAAAAGTTATATGATACGATATGATATTGTGTCAGAATAATCATTTTTTGTACATTAAGATATGATATTTTATTATATGATATTGTTATGTATAGTATTGTATTTTGATATATATTGTAAGTATTATAGGATGCAATATCGTATTTTATATTATTGTCTTGATAAACATTGTATCTTATAATACGTATAAAATGAACATATGATTACCATACAATTTTTAGCTCACCTGAGCTGAAAGCTGAAGTGAGCTTTTCTAATCACTTTTTGTCCGGCGTCCATCTGCCCGTCCATTCGTCCGTCTGTCTGTCTGTCTGTAAACTTTTAACATTTTTTACTTCTTCTCCTGAACCACTTGGCCAATTTCAACCAAACTTGGTTTGTTAAGATAAAAGGGCACGCCCTATTTTAAGGGGAAATAATTAAAATTTATTGAAAATTTGGTGATATTTTTTAAAAATCTTCTTCTCAAAAACCATTTGGCAAGAAAAACTGAAACTTGTGTGGAAGCATCCTCAGATGGAGTAGATTCAAATTTGTTCAAATAATGGTCCCGGGGGTAAGATGGGGCCCCAATGGGGGGGGGGGGGGGTCGGGGTCGAAGTTTTACATAGGAGTATATAGAGTTAATCTTAAAAAAATCTTCTTCTCAAAAAGTATTTGGCCAGAAAATCTGCAACTTGTGTGGAAGCATCCTCAGATAGTGTAGATTCAAGTTTGTTTGAATCATGGTCCCCGGGGTTAAGATGGAGCCACAATGGGGGGGGGGGCATCAAAGTTTTACATAGGAGTATATTGAGTTAATCTTTAAAAATCTTCTTCTCAAAAACCATTTGAACAGAAAAGCTGAAACTTGTGTGGAAGCATCCTCAGATAGTTTAGATTCAATTTTGTTCAAATCATGGTCCCCGGGTGTAAGATGGGGCCACAATGGGAGATCAAAGTATTACATAGAAATTTATAGAGTTAATCTCTGAAAATCTTCTACTAAAAAACCATTAGGCCAGAAAAGCTGAAACTTGCATGGAAGCATCCTAAAATAGTGAAGATTCAAGTTTACTCAAATAATGGTCCCTGGGGGTAAGGTGGGGACACAATGGGAGGGGGGGGGGTCAACTTTTTACATAGGAATATAAAAAGAAATTTTATTTTAAATTTTCTACTCAGATCAGGACTGGCCAGAAAAGCTGTAACTTGTGTGAAGTAGCATCAGGTAGGGTAGATTCAAGTTTGGTCAAATTATGATCCCTGTGGGTAGGGTAGGGGCACAATGGGGACCGGTTAAATCTTTACAAAGGAATATATTGAGAAATATCTTTTTCTAATAAAAACAACATTTTCTTACAAAAGGTGCAACATTAGTGAAAGCAACTTTAGATAGTGTATGGATGCAAATTTGTCAGAATCATATTTTTCAGGAGTAGGATGGAGCCATATGGGGAGGGGGTCCAATTTTACTAAGAAAAACATCTTAAATTCACCAAAACTCAAATGTTATAATATATGGTTTTACAAGCATATATGCAAGCATTTTGACAAATTTTTGATTCTTTAGAATTGTTTAGACTTTGGCTTCTGGACATTTCTTGGGCTTCATAAGTTTGATGTAGGTTTATATCCCATTTGATTTAGATCTTTTTGAGAACTGTAATGCTCAATATGTAAAATGACTATACTGTGACAGAAAGGGATCAATGATGAACAGAATATCAAGGGAAAAAATTAATGTTTTAATATACAGGATCTGTTAGACTACATTGTCCATATTTTTTTTTTTTATATTACTCTGTAAAGCTGATTTTATAATGTGTATTGTTGCTCATGTGAGCAATGTGGCCCATGGGCCTCTTGTTTAACAAACGATATACGATATGTATGCATACAGTATCCATGAGTATCCAAGATCATTAACTTTGATTTTCATATAATATGATATCATATAAAAAGGTGGTCTCATAAAGTTGATGCCAATGCCTCATAAAGATGATGCCTCTCCTTGGTGTGCTTTGTAATCTGTGATTACCTAATACAATGTATGTTTATACAATGAATTTTTAAAAATCTACCATGATTTTAATAATTTTAAAACAAGAGTAAAGAAAAATTAAACATCCTGATTAGTGTTTTAAAAATAGCTTTGATCATGGTTTTTTGTTTTTTTTGGTAATGGTTGACACACTATTAATGATTTTGTAGATCCTGTAACAATGAATTTTGTTCCAGTTTGCAACCCTGTTCTTTCAGTGAATAAATATGAATAGAATGGGTAGACCTTGGTACAATAGTTGATATCGCAGTTCGTACAAGACTCGTTAACATATTTTGTGACTTTGTTAATTGCAAAAATCTCTGCAGTTGAGTAAAAACTTAGTGATCAGAAATAAAATCCGCTCAAAATACAACTTACAAATAATTTATGCACATAAGTTCACCCTCACCTAAATCTATGACGTGTATTATAGACGTAGCATTATGACAGGTAAAGCAAGTTTACATCAGGTAAACAAAATCAGTTTATAATGGGGAAGGCCCATGCACTGGACTTTTGCATTTTTTTAGAGGTTACATTTGTCATGAGTGCAGTCAGGTACATTTTTCTACTTTCTGGACAAAATAAATGACCAGCTGAAGGAGAAAAATGCACCTAAATGTGCTCCTGTATTTTAAAGGCTTTCAAATGTGGGGCAGGGATGAAAAGTCTACTGATCAGGAATAAAATGTAAATAGTGTACCCCTACCATGAATAATGATGTATATCTCCCATGTGATTGTTGTATCTTAGGTAAGAAAGGGATTCTATTAGGGTACATATATCGCAGATTATGTTCATGTAAAATGTAAAACGAAACTTCCAAAGTTTATGTCTTTGCCAATTTACTGGGGTCGGTATTATGCATCATCCTTTAATTATTTTGTCAATCATCATTCATTTGTACATTTCTTTCAGTGTAAATAAAGTTACATGAATTCATAAGATAAATTGAATTGTGGCTGTGATTGTAGTACATGTACAAAATATTTTGTTCTTTCTTCAGATTTACAGATTTTAAGAGTAGTTTCTATGGATCCCTCCCAGCTGTTTGGAGCTTGGCTGGATGACAATACATTCCTTGGAGGATATCTAGAAATAAGCTTAGATAGATTTGCAACCACTGTTCAGATTGAATCATTTCAGGTAGAGTTTATGTATTAGGCTTCATCATTTTTTTGAATACATGTACATGTAATTGTTTAAAGATTAAGAACAAATTATTTTCACTGTTTTTGCCAGAATCAATATGGTGATACTCTTTCAGGTTGATAAGAATTCACCATTACCGAATGATAAAACTCCAGTAGTGGAGGAAGGCATAGGACAAAACCTGTTCACTTTCTCCAGTGAAACAGCCAGCCTAATCAAATTTTTGACAGTGGCCCATGTGTCTAGTACTGATACAAAAAGTTCTTCATCATCACTGCTGAAAACTTGTCATGGAACAGAAGATATTGCAATGAAAACAGAGAGTAAAAAGGAGGAAGCTCTGAACATTTGTTGTAACTGTAACATTAATCACAATGAAAATCAGTCAACAAGTGTGAACATTGACCACAGTTGTAATTGTTTGAGGACATCGTTTGAAGAGTGGAAAAGTGGAGCCAGCACTAAGCCCAGGAATCCATGCATTTCATGTGCCAGTGTCAAACTGGAAGATCATGAATCACCACCAGGTACCTCTCTGAAAAACTTGATATTTGTTACTGGAGAGTTTGCTGTCGCACTCCATCAGCTGGGAATTAAAAACGTAAGTTCAGAAACTTTGTCCAAGCAGATGTCTTTCAGCAGTGAGATGGATGAGATGGAAATATCCGAGGAAAATCACCATATGGTGGTTAATTTTAGTAACAATGATATTCATGTGCAACCTCTTAGAAAATCAGACAAACCAGATCATCTGATTGATCTGTTCGGACATGTGACAGGATTATGTCTCTCAAGAGATTCTAGGCAAGTGGTTGTCTCAAAACTCAAAGTTCTATCTGTTAAAAACATCTTAAGATGTGATCCTTCAATAATTTATAATTATCATAACATACAATACAATTGGCTTATGGTTACTTCTGTAAGTATGTTAATGTTCATGATTACTTTGCAGGTATTTATATCTTAATTATCGTCCTTGGATTGGTAAAGTAGACAGAAATGACCCCTGGGCAACCCCTGACCTTTCACCTTCTATAGAGATCTTGGTGATTGACCTGCTTACCTTAAAAAATGAGGGCGTGCAATATGTAGGTCACAAGGGATATTCCCCTTCCACCATGTGTTGTTTTGTATTTCTGGATGTCAGCAGTGACTATGTTGGAAGGTAATGCAATTGATTAAGTGATGCAGGTACATATTAACAATAGAGCATAAAGATGATATTTGAATTCATGCATATGCAATAAGCAATGATAAAATCATGTAAACTTTTTACAATTTTGACTTCTCCTTGAGAACCATGGAATTTAAAACAAAAAATTACATTTTACAAAATGAATTAAAAAACTAAGCAAGTTTCCTCAAAATTCCATAAAAATGTTCTCTTATTTGTTGTTGCTGTTACATCAGCTGATTTTTTTTAAAAATTTGCAATCTAAAAGGAAATTGTTTTGATTGTAGTGGTAGTGAAGATGCACGAGCATATCTGTGGGATAAGCATTACAAAAACAACATAGCAGTGTATGAGCACTCCTGGGGAGTGGTGAATGCAGTAGGGTTCAACCCTGCCAACCAGGAGTACATGGTCACGGTCAGTGATGACAACACCATCAAGATTTGGAGGTCCAGGTCAGAGATCAGGAAGTTACGCCCTAACTTTGAAACCGCTTCGATCGAAGCAGACAAATTTGTAAGGAAATTCTGAGTCTGTGAAAGTACTCAAACGATCCAGGGTACAGTGGAATCTGAGGAACCATTTATCTGTGATCACTGGGACCAATGCCAACAATCTTGAAATGCAAAGCTGTTTTGCACCCCCCCCCCCTTTTTTGATGAAACTTTGAGCCATTCTTTCTAGTTATTTTTTTAGTATACACACTCTCCTAAATGCTGGTATTTGTATTATTTCTTTTTGTGTATAAATAAACCAATATTGCTGTTGTACATGTATGATAATTAATAAAACATGATAAATTATTGAAGAGGGCTGGATAGTCGTGGCAATCTTTACACTTTACAATGTCCTTGAGAAAGAGAGTATAAATATGTAGGAAAATTTTCAAAATTTAAAGCTAAAATGTTTTGAAATTTTTCGTTACTAAATAATAGTTCATATCTAAAAAATCATTTAAGAAAATTTGAGGTAGTTCTGATGAGTGATTTGTTGATCACTTAAAAATTAGCTTCCTTAAGATCTGTACAAGAATAGCTAGTCTCTTATTAATTTAAACAAACAATGGTTGGGTCAAAAGTTTAAAATTTATCAAGAAATTTGAAATAATAATGTGTCAAAGAGTAGCACTTCAATATTGTATAAGGGCTAACAAAGCTGCTAATAACTTTTTAATAAGAGGCCCATGGGCCTTATCGCTCACCATTAAGAATGTTTTAATCCAAGGATATTTCTACCTGAATATTAAAGCTGACATTAATTCATAATTATGCATTTTTTTCTTCTGTTCTTTGAGTTCTTAATTTATTTTGATACTTTATCGCTGCACACAAGGGATAAGTTTTACAAAATTACTTATGACCACATTTATAAACGCTCATGTTTCATAAACTATCTAGAAGTCTCTATCTAATGATATTAGTGCTCTCTTGAATACCTTCAAATGATGCCTACAATGTATGTTTGATAAGATTTGAAAATGATAGAGAGCATGAATTCAAACCGAAATACAGTAAAATTTGCCAGAAATCTAAAATCTAAAATATAGACTTGAGGAACCTATAAACTACGTGTGATATATAATATGCAATAATGATTTCAAAAATTACACAATATCTTATGATATCAAATCATATGATACAATATCATATTATGAAATGAATTGTATAATTTGCATTGCAAGATATTGTATCATGATTTAATGTCATAAGATATTGTATCATGTTTGACATCAATATGGTATATTAAATGATATCAGGTTACGATACAATCATACAATATCATGATACTATATTGTATGATATGACACAATATGATATCATGATACAGTATTATATAATCTGATCAGGGATGGGGTAATGGTAATTTGTAATGGTAATTGAGTGTAATTAATTACAAATTTTGATGTAATTGAAAGTAATGTGTAAGTAATTTGCCTATTTTTCAATAACATAAAATGGTAATTTAATTACTTTCAAAAAAGAAATGTAATTCAAGTTACTTTTCAATTACTTTCAGTTACACATTGATGATTGTATATAAGAATAAGAAAGCTGTCCAGTATACATTGTCCTCCACACTTCCAACAGTACAAAAATATATAACAATACAAATACAAGAAATGCCAAATAAGGATGAGTACTTAAATGCATTGAACTTTTACAAAATAGACATGAGGTTTTTGATAGGAACTTTTTCATTTATTCACTATTTACTCAAAAGGTTCCTAACTTTATGTCAAATATTAATATCTGTTATGTTTCTGATATTTATCAATTTGTAAGGGACCAAATAATGTTTATGGTATGCTCAATCTTCGTTACTTAAAAATTATGTTTCTGATATTTATCAATTTGTAAGGGACCAAATAATGTTTATGGTATGCTCAATCTCCGTTACCTAAAAATTGAATTTTTTTATTACAAATAAAATCAATGTTATTGAATTGTATAAACTATTAAGTCAATAATGCTTTTTAATTGCCAGTTTCCCTAGAGCTATATGGCTTCAGTTGTTTTTTTTAGCTCACCTGAGCTGAAAGCTCAAGTGAGCTATTCTGATCACATTTTGTCAGTGTGTCCGTCTGTCTGTCTGTAAACCTTTCACATTTTCAACATCTTCTCAAGAACCACTGGGCCAATTTCAACCAAACCTGGCACAAAGCATCCTTAGCCTAAGGGGATTCAAAGTTGTGAAAATTAAGGACCACGCCTTGTTGCAAAGGGAGATGATTAGGAATTATTGAAAAATTTCGAGAAATTTTCAAAAATCTCACAATCCATAAGACCAGGAAAGCTGAAACTTGTGTGGAAGCATCCTCACGTAGTGTAGATTCAAAGTTGTGAAAATCATGACCCTTGGGGGTAGGGTAAGGCCACATTGGGGGTCGACTTTTTACATAGGAATATATAGAGTAAATTTTTAAAAATCTTCTTCTCAGAAAGCAATCAGCCAGGAAAGCTGAAACTTGTGTGGAAGCATCCTTGGGTTGTGTAAATTCCAGGTTGTGAAAATCATGACTCCCGAGGGTAGGATTGAAGCATTCTCAGGTAGTGAAATTCAAAATTGTGAAAATCATGACCCTTTGGGGTAGAATGGGGCCACAATGGGGAAACAAATTTTTACAGAGGAATATTAAGAGTAAATCTTAAAGAAATCTTCTTCTCAGAGACAAATTTTTAGATAGGAATATATAGAAAATATCTTTAAATCTTTAAAAAAACAAAAACAAAAAAAGAACAAAAAAAACATTTGCCTAGAAAATCTGTAACTTTAGTGAAAGCAACTTCAGATAGTGTAGATCCAAATTTGTTCAAATGAAAATCTTTAGGAGTAGTGTGGAGCCACATTGGGGATTCAATTGTACAAAGGAAAACATTTTAATTACTAGTATTCACAAAAACTGAGATATTATTATCCCCTCGCGCAACTTGTTGCGAAGGGGATATAGCATCGCTACCGTGCGTGTGTGTGTTCGTATGTGTGTGTGTGTGTGTGTGTGTGCACTCCATTTCAATTTTCTAGTAAATTAAAAAAAACACCTTCCAATAGAATTTTCCCAACCTTTGCACAAATATTCCTCATCGTAAAAGATTAAAACAAATGCAGTGTCATTAATTGGTCAAATTTTTATGCAAAAACTTAGATAAAATTACACCATTGTAAAGGAGGGGGGCATACATTATGACAAAATTCGTTCAAAACTAAAAATATTTATCATAGATTGCACACTTCTGTAAAATAACAAATAAAAAATGCATGTGCCTTTCCTAACCATTAATACTATTACAAATTATCATTTCATTAAATCAATGTCATAATCAATTTTGTATAGAGTACGAGTTATCAATCGAAATTTCTGAGTAAGAGTTATCAATCACCAGAACGAAAGGTAGCAAGGGACAGTTTCGCATAAAGTACCCGTCAATATTTTAGTAAAAATGAGTGTTACTGTATTTGAGGGCCTGTATGTTCTATGAAAATTAGTGAATTGATTATAGGTGATAATTTTATGGTAGCAGGGAGTCATTCCTGTATTTTGGTGTAAAGCATGTAGCAGGCTTGGGGCGAATTACATTGTAAAGTAATGCATTACATTGCCATTACTTCATTAATTTGGGCATTAAATTACCATTACCATTACTTGATTTTCTTGAAGTAATTTAATGCATTACATTACCATTACATGAGTAAAGTAATGCATTACCATTATCATTACTTTTTTTTTTAAAGTAAAGCTAATAAAGAGTTTTTGCAATTGTTTCAAATATACAACACTCTTTGACATATCTACAGCTTCATGCTCAGTATCAGGTTCAAATTCAATGTATAAACAAGAGTCATTCTTTATTTGCACAATATATAATCATATTGTGGCAATATGAACAACATATTACATAAGTAAAATGATATTTATAGACATTTGGCATGATACAATATCAGATATGAAATAGAGACACAGGATAACATGCATAACAAAAAACAATTTATGAAATAATGTTGCGGTTTTTAAAAGCTGAATATAGATATATCCCCAGATTACACAAATCTTTATAATTTTGGACACTTACTTTTATTAGCTCACCGAGACGAAGTCAGGGGGAGCTTATGCTATACCCTCGGCGTCGGCGTCGGCGTCCGGACCTGGTTAAAGTTTTTGTTGCAGGTCCTGTATCTAAGCTATTACTTGTCCTATCTTCACCAAACTTGCATGGATGATGCATCTGGACCTACTTATGGACTTAAAAGACTTGGATGCTGAATCTGAGTCCTAAATTTCAGATGCTGGAGGAGGTTAAGGTTGTTGGACCAGGTTAAAGTTTTTGTTGCAGGTGCCCTTTGATAGCAATATCTAAGTAACTGCAGGTCTGTACTTCACCAAACTTGCATGGATGGTGTTTCTTATGATACTGATGCACCAGACAGGCTTGAGTGCTGAATCTGAGCTATAGGTTTCGGATGCTGGAGGAGGTTAAGGTTTTTAGAGCTGGTTAAAGTTTTTGTTGCAGGTGCCCTCTGATGATTATATCTTAGTTACTACTTGTCCTAACTTCACCAGACTTCCATGGATGGTGCGTCTTATGATACTGATGCACCAGGCAGGCTTGAATGCTGAATCTGAGCCATAGGTTTCGGATGCTGGTGGAGGTTAAGGTTTTTAGAGCTGGTTAAAGTTTTTGAAACAGGTGCTCTCTGATGATTATATCTTAGTTATTACTTGTCCTAACTTCACCAGATTTCCATGGATGGTGCGTCTTATGATACTGATGCACCTGACAGGCTTGAATGCTGAGTCTGAGCCTTAGGTTTCAGATGCTGGATATGGTTAAGTTTTTTGGAACAGGTCACATGTTGAATTGATAATAGTACTATTTCAAACTTGCATAGTTGATTAAACTGTAATATGAATGAATCACAGAGGAAGCTTCAGATGCAGAGCTTGATCTCCATTATCAAGGATGCTAAAAAATATATCTTAGTTATTACAGGTCCTAACTTCACCAAACTTGAATGGATGGTGTGTCTTATGATACAGATGCACCTGACAGGCATGGATGTTGAATCTGAGCCAAAGGTTGCGGATGCTGGAGCAGGTTAAGGTTTTAATTTCTAGTGCCCTCTGATGATGATATCTTAGTTATTACTGGTCTGAACTTCACCAAACTTGCATGGAGATGCGTCTTATGTATACTGATGCACCTGACAGGCTTGAATGCTGAATCTGAGCCATAGGTTTCGGATGCTGGATGAGGTTTAGTTTTTTATGGAACAGGTCACATGTTAAATAGATGATACCTTGCATAGTTGATTTTTTTTCGATTTGAACATATTTTATTATGCAAAATAATATTTACATAATAGGATTGGGCAGCAGGCAAAGCCTATTTAAGCCTTCTCCACTAGGTACAAGGTAGTCATATGTATAAAATACAAGAATTGTGGAGTTAAATGATACAATTAAGAATACATGATTTTTTTGTGTAGCAAAGTGAACAAAAGAAAAAAAGAGGGAAAAAAAAGATAAAATTGACAAAACCGGTTATAACAAAAGTAGAACAGAATTATCAAGTTTTGTCAATAAGGTTACAGCATATATATATAAATATAGGTATATGCATAATTTTGTTTACATTTTCAGTATATGTGTTAATTACATTATTTTCTTTACACAAATCTTCTGGATTTTTTAATGTATTCATGTACAAGCTTGAACAATTTAACATTTTCATCATATGAAACATCATTATCTCCATAAAGTAATAGATCTAAGGTAATTGGTTTTTGGAGATTTAACATAGATATTTGATGAAATAGACAATTTCTTTCATCATTATATTTTGGGCACTCAAAGAAAAAATGATTTGCATTTTCAGTATGAAAACCACAATAATCACAAACAGAATTTTCTCGAATAAAATCACTAAATAAGTCAGCATTTAAACTGCTAGCATTATTTCTTAGTTGACAATGTATAATGTTTTCCCTCCGATTCCCTAAATTAAAAAGTTTTGTTGGAGTCTTAAAAAAATGTTTCTTAATAGCATTTGAAAAGCAAGCCAACTTTGGAAGACTTCTAATAGCTAGTGGAAGATCATTCCATAGCTTAACTGTAGATGGTATGAAACTTTTTAAATAAGATGTTGTTCTGGCTTGAGGGATAGTGTAAGTAGATTCATCATGATTTCTTAAAGGATATGGGGTTATAGGTGGAATACATGGTTCTAAAAGATTTTCAAGGTAAGTAGGTACCATGTGGTTTACCATCTTATAAAACAAAATTAACTTGTGCACTTTTCTTCTTTCTGATAACATATCCCATCCCAATTCATAATACAACTTTGTTCTAGAGGAATTGATTCTTAAGCCTGTGATAATTCTAGCTGCTGTGATTTGAACATCTTCTAAAAGATCTGATTCCCTGTCATTGCAGTTGTCCCAAATAACATCGCCATATTCTAAAACAGGTCGGATAAAGGACAGATATATTTTATTAATGCATCGCGACAAAGTGTGTGTTTGAGCATACGCAACTTGTTTAATCTACTACAAGCCTTTTCATATATGCCTTGTATATGTAATTTCCAGTTTGCATCAGACTGGAAATTAAGTCCTAAATGAACATGATTATTTTGTATTGTAATATCAGGACCATTATTACCAAATTTAATAGTAGGATGAGGAATATTTTTCCGAGTAAAGTTTAAGTTTATAGTTTTTTTAGGATTAAAATCAACCATCCATTTTTTGGACCATTTATCTAACTTGTCGAGATCCTTTGTTAGAGAATCTGCTGCTTCCATAATATCCTGATCAACAATAACATAGAGTGATGTGTCATCAGCAAATAGTCGAACATTATTGGACAAGTCAGAGGCAATATCATTAATGTACAATAGGAATAAGAATGGCCCTAACACTGATCCTTGTGGGGCACCAGAGTTAGTTATAGGACCCAATGAAGATGTAAAACCATCTAAGACTACCTTTTGTTTTCTATTCCATAGATAATTTTTTACCCAGTTAATAATTTGACTTGAAATGCCATACTGTTTTAATTTAAGAATGATACCCTCATGCCAAACCCTATCAAAAGCTTTGGATATAGTTGATTTAACTATATTATAAATGAAACGCAGAGGTTGCTTCAGATGCAGAGCCTGATCTCCATTATCAAGGATGCTAAAGAAATCTCCTACCTCACTCAAACCCGCTCAATAGATAGATGTGTTTGTTGATAAATGATATAACATGATTCCTATGATATAGTATTGTATGGTATGAAACAATATTGTTTAAAATTATACAATATAATATCATATGTAATATTATAAAAAGTTATATGATTCAATATGATTTTGTATCAATTTTTTTGATATTTTATGTTATGATATTGTATCATGATATCGTTATGTATAGTATTGTATTTTGTGATACAATATTGTATAATATTATATTGTATTATTAATTTATTATTTTATCACATTATACTATTACATAAGATATTGCAAAATATAATATTGTATCCTATGATACAATATTGTATATTCTATAATATTGTATCATATGATATTGTATAAATATGCTATTAGTTTCTGTAATATAGAATTATATCACATGAAATTGTATAATATGATACTGTAATATTATATGATATTGTATCATACGATATTGTATAATATGATATTGTTTTATAATATGATATATTATCACATTGATACTGTATCATTTTTGATACATAATATGATATTGTATCATATGATACAATATAATTTGAAACAACATTGTATCGTATCATATGATACAATATGTATAATATAATATTGTATTATATAATATTTTACTTTATCACATAATTTTGTATCATTTGATTTGATACAATGTTGTATCAAATTATATTGTATCATATGATACAATATCATATTATGTATAAAAAATGATACAGTATCATACAATTTCATACTGTATTATACAATATAATATCATATGTTTCAATGTTATGATGTATTATGTTATATGATATTGTAATATAAATTACTATATTGTTTTATATATTATGATATTGTATTATGTGATCAAATACAATAACGTTTATAAATAGTGCCTGTTTTGGAGGGTAACTGTTGAAATTGACACCCCGAGACAACCATTGTCAACCGATGCGAAGCGGAGGTTGAATATGGTTTTCGAGGGGTGTCAATTTCAACAGTTACCCTCCCAAAGAGGCACTATTTATTTTATTATACTGAATGTCTTAATTTTAAAGAAACTTTTACTGCTTTTATATAGAAATGAAGTGAATTCTACGGCACACCGTAGGCGCATAATTAATGCGCATCTAACAATTCGTTGTGTTAGCCGTTGCCAAGTGTGTTGCTATCGCTGAGGGTAATGGAACGAATTACCAACTGTGTCTAAACCAATCAGATTTCAGTATTTAACATGAAAGTATAATTAAATACAATGTCATATCATACGTTACAATATCATCTCTCATCATTGTTTATTATGGTATTTTATTGTATTATATGATAGATGTTGTAAATATGATAGGATGCAATATTTAATTTTATATTATTGTATTGATTAACATCTGAACATATGATTATAATACAATTTTTTAACATATGATATACGATATTGTGTCAAAAACAGAATCCATGAATATCCAAGATCAAAGAGTATGATTTTCATTTAATATGATAAAGGTGGTCTCGTAAAGGTGAAGTCTCATAAGGGTGATGTCTCGTCTCGGTGAGCTTTGTAATCTGTGATTACCTATGTTTAATTTATAAACAGATGGTTTTCCCCAGTTATATTTCTTAATATATTTGAATCGTATTTCTTTTTACGGAGGACAATTTAAGACAAAAGATTGCTGTTGCACTTTATGATTGAAGATTCAATGGGTTCATCTTTTAAATGCATCCTTCTTCCGGGCTATACTAAATAAATGTTTTGCAGTAGCAGTCATATTAAGCTTGGACTGGAAAATACTGTTTGACGATCCTTATCTTAGGATATATTAAGTGCAATAATAGATTAAATACATAAATCTTGTATTTTCTATCAGTCCAAACTAATGTACAGTATAATTAATATACAAGAGAGAGAGAGAGAGAGAGAGAGAGAGAGAGAGAGAGAGAGAGAGAGAGAATAAGTAAGATTATTTTCAAATGGGTTATAATATTGGAAGTGATATTGATTTTCATCGTGCATTCATTTTGCTTTTAAAGGTGCAGGTCTGTCTCCTATTCTATTGTGACATAGTGAAGGGAAGGGGATTGGGGTGTTTAGCACTTCTTATAACAATAGATTATTTTGATACTTAGATTATCCTGGGGGCATAGTTTGTTGTTGACACATTTCTTATTGAAGTGCAAACTAATTGGAGTAAATTGTTTAAATGATTAAAAACTCTTAATAACAACACTCTTAAAAATGTTATGAAATTGTGCTGTTATCTTTAGTAATATAAACAGTTCAAAAATGAAGTTTAAAAAACCTTTTTTAATAAAACATGTACAATTAAAACATTTTTTTCTTAATTAGATTTTTTTCTTTCTTCTTGAAAAATATATTTAATCAAATTCAATTTCAACTATTCATTTATTCATCACATTTTTTAAAGTGAACATGCATAAAAATGCAAAGTAATGCCATGTAATGCCAGCATTACACTAGATTTTGGAAAGTAATGCATTACATTAGCATTACTTGTAATGCTAATTTTGAGGCAATACACATTACTAGCATTACTTTGAAAACATGTAATGCATTGCAATGCATTACCATTACATTTAGCATTACCCCAAGCCTGGCATGTAGGTCCCATAGTGTTATAGGGGGTGCTTGGGAGTCAGATGCGAAACGGCGGCTGTTGACAGGTGTGCTCACTTTCATGCAAGAAGAAAGTAGGGCAGACGGTAAGTGAAATAGTGTGAAAATGACATGGATGGGAGGTGGGGCGGTACAGACTGGCAGGGAGGGGACATGTTAGACTACAGGTTGCACCCTGTCACGGGGGTCATCTCTCTGCAGGGAATACGGTAGGGTGGGGGTCTAAATGGGCCAAAATGGGTAAAATTTTGACATTACACAGGGGGGTCAATAAGACATTTTATTTGACCAGAAAAAAATATGGGTGTCATTTTGGGTAAATTTTTAACCTTAATGTCCTTCCTTAAGTCTAACAGGTAGTTACAAGTCATTTTGATCCAGGTGCAAATTATATTTTTCCCGCAACATAGCGCTAAATGGGGGTACCCCCACCCCACAATTTCATGCATCAAAAAAACTGTCCCCTGCTACCTTCAAGCATAGGTCAAAATTATAAATTCCCCCCAAAATAGTTTTAGTGACATATCTGTGTTGCATAAGATGCTGTTAGTTCCAATAGGCCAGATTTTGTCCTCTGTTGTATCTGTTTACACTCATTTTTGACTTTGTAGCCAAGGAAAGATAACTCTAATATTTGGCTAGGAATAGGCAGTGATTACTAAGCCTGGTGAATAGCACAATGGACGGACCTGCAGACACTGGGGGCTCTTGGTAACAGTATTTTTGGCTTGTGCTGCCCCATCACTTCATTTTATTAATTAATTAAGCAGATTATTAATTAAATTATCAATTAAAATGGCCCATTGATCTTTCCTTATTCTTAATTACAGGTACTTGACCATATTTGCATGGTTTTTACCTCTGCATCTCTAATGTAATTATGTCTGCAGTTTACGAAATCAATTTAACGGAAGAGCAGAAAGCTCAGTTAATTCATATCTAAAATTGAAAGGAAGGTCAAAAGGACCAATTTTTGTCATTTTTGGTTAGGCAGCCTTAACGAGTCAGGGTATGGGGTTTTTCGCCCCGTCATCAATAGCAAACAACACAAAGTATTAGTGCACAGATTTTATTTTTTTATACAAGGACATCATATTGACAAAAATTTACATGTTTCTCATCTGTGTCACTGTAAAATTTGTATAAACACACAGCATTTGTCTATTGAGCCGCAGTCTGTAAACAATTCACGGAAAACATGTAAGTCGTTAAGGAGATGCATGGGTCATGAACCTTATCCGCAGTGTCTGTTTCCATAAGGTAGTATGATGTTTCTGTTAAGGTTTAGCGGTTAATTCCTCACGCATGCTCATTTGCCCTGTTTTCTCTTTCGTTATTGTAGAGGGAGAGTTCTCGGAGTTTTCGGTTCATTTTCTTCTTCCTCCCAAAGTGTCGAGTGGTCTTGTACTTCATTGTTTTCTTTCATAGGCTGTGGTACTGCCTCAGGCGATCGAGCTGTGTCATCTTCCGGTGGAATGGTCCTGCATGGTCCCAGCGCACACCGACCTTGTTGGCAATGAAAGATGAGGAAGATCCAGTGCCGTGAGTAGAGGTATGAACTGCAGAGTGACACAGTGCGGTGAAGTTTCTGGCCCAAGTGGTATTCTTCGGTGCATAAGTGAACACTGTCTGATGGAGACTCTCACATTTATTAGTAGTTAAGAGTCTGCAGATTTTTGGTAAGTTTTGGCCCAGTATCTGCTTATTGATGACCCTCTGTAAGCTGGAAATGTCTTCAGGTTCCAGGTCCAGGTGCCTTCCATAAGGTAGGAATTTGGCGCTGTAAGTAGGTAGGTGGGCATTGCACGTAAACGACATTCTGCGACAGTGGTCATGGACTCCAGAAAAGCATGGCAGAATGTTGGATATGGCCTGCTCAGCCTTATGTATGAAAAGTTCATCAGACTTGCACAGTTTTCTTATGTGCACCAGTTCATATCGAACTCGTGCTCGCACACATGTTGCCAGTCTCTGAATAAAAGCATCTCTGTTGCTACCGGGTGGGAGGGGGGACTTTAGCTTTATGCTCCTGATGTTCTTTTGCAGGTTCCTTAGCTTATGAATAAAGCACTTGTACTGTATGATTTCAGTGCCAGTCGCTGCGGAATAGTCTCTGAGTGTCTTATCAAGTTGTGCAGAGGAGTCACTGGTTACTGATCTGACATTGAAAATGTTCTCCTCGCGCAGGGAATCTAAGTTTCTCCTCACAAGGGTAGCTTCACTTGATGCAATGGTCTCATCACTCTCATAATTTTTCTTGCAGTTCCGGTGGTCACAGGATCTTTTACTACAGAGCTTGTTGGCAGTCTGTAGCACCAGCACCAGCTTCCGGGGAGTGTTGTTCTCTACAAGGGGTGAGAAGCTCTGAGTCCCAGCCTCGAAGCTGGCCTGTGGTCTGTTGTTATATGACGTGTCAGTCTCCAAGTCGACTTCCGTTTCCTCCCTTCCTGCCAAGCGGTTCACCCTCCTCACGTATCGTTGGTTTTCTCGCATGCTCTCAGAGTTAATTTCTTCCACTCGGTCACAGAGTGAGTTCAGTTTTCGCTGCATTCCCCTTATATCAGGTGCCTTAACGTTAAGGCAGCTGAGAATGAAACTAGTGTCTGACACTCCAACCTTTGTTTTTAGACAGCCGAGTAGAAGGGCCTCATTGAGGGTTCCAGTCTCCGGTCCTCTAGATTTCTTGTGTGTATCGTACAGCTGCACCTGACTAGAGCTGAACCGACAGGTAAGACACTTGGACTGGCCTGTTATGCAAAGTCCTTGTCTCTTGGAAATGCTGAAGTTCATTTTAGGGCTACTGCAGTAATGGTGGACTGCTGTTTCTTGCAGTAGCGTGGTCAGTGATTGTACGTTGACTATAATGTTTTCTCCGTCAGACCGATCCTCACTTGCAATTTTGACTGTTGTAGGCTTAACAGGACAGAGTCGGGATGGCAGCACTGGACTGTTGGCATGAAGAGGACATGGATGAAAGGGCATCTCGATAGGCTTCCTGGGGCGGACGCGTCCACTGGTCACTTGCCGAGACTGACCGGGAACTGTCATCAGCATCTCCAACGTCGTCGCCATGGCAACCGTCAACAGGTACTACTTTTGAACTGAAATAGGGATGACCCTTTCGGAAATACCCTTTGCGTTTTCCGTGGTTTATTCTGTATTGGGTTCTCTTGGAGCAGGGCATGTTTGAATGTGGCCTGCCTTTGGGTACCTGCTACATATAGTTGCAGCACTTGGTGTATCCCCATCCTTTTATCACTAATGTGTTTGTTTAAATTAAGAGTGTAACCAGTATCTGATAAGGAATTTTCCATCTTATGAGGCTTTGTTAGGATTATAAGGGGTGAATTGATGGATGCTGTCAGTGTTGGTCACATATCATGTCTTCAGATTATCTCCCCCTGGATTTAAGACTAACTGCACATTAATTATCACTTGCTGAGTTTAGATAAACAGTCATTGAGGGCATACATGACCCGTGTAGGCTAATTAGAAATCCTTTGTATCAAATTTCAGTATTTTAAGATGTTTTATGTGTTTTAATTGTATTTAATATTTACTAAAAATGTAGGGAAAATTCAAAATTATAGACCATTTTGGCTAATATGTAAGTGTTTCACCTGGATGCAATAAGTCAGAGTTGGGTAAAATCTGTTGATATAGAATCTATAGGCTCTGTAGTATTCCTCTATTTCTTCTTAGTCGTCTTCAGTCTTTTTGAGTTTTTGTAGTTTGGACCCTTTACAAATGACAACTCATACTTTCTCAGAAAGAGCTTTTTTATTCAAAATCTACATGTTTTGTTCCACTGGCATATTTCATTCTCAATAGTGCCCATCTTCAAAATTTTGTCAAGTTTACTCCGTCATAGGCCTGGGTAGCCTTTAAGGCAGTTTCACCCCTATTTAAGGAGGTTCACTCAAAGTTAAAGGTAGCAAGGGA
This sequence comes from Magallana angulata, assembly GCF_025612915.1. Lineage (NCBI taxonomy): Eukaryota > Metazoa > Mollusca > Bivalvia > Ostreida > Ostreidae > Magallana > Magallana angulata. The sequence goes on along the minus strand of NC_069113.1, from coordinate 28,770,449 downwards.
CAGTTTCGCATAAAGTACCGGTCAATATTTTAGTAAAAATGAGTGTTACTGTATTTGAGGGCCTGTATGTACTATGAAAAGTAGTGAATTGATTATAGGTGATAATTTTATGGTAGCAAGGAGTAATTCCTGTATTTTGATGTAAAGCATGTAGGTCCCATAGTGTTATAGGGGGTGCTTGGGAGTCAGATGCGAAACGGCGGCTGTTGACAGGTGTGCTCACTTTTCATGCAAGTAGAAAGTAGGGCAGACGGTAAGTGAAATAGTGTGAAAATGACATGGATGGGAGGTGGATGGTACAGACTGGCAGGGAGGGAACATGTTAGACTACAGGTTGCACCCTGTCCCGGGGGTCATCTCTCTGCAGGGAATACGGTAGGGTGGGGTCTAAATGGGCCAAAATGGGTAAAATTTTGACATTACACTGTCACAGGGGGGTCAATAAGACATTTTATTTGACCAGAAAAAAATATGGGTGTCATTTTGGGTAAATTTTTAACCTTAATGTCCTTCCTTAAGTCTAACAGGTAGTTACAAGTCATTTTGATCCAGGTGCAAATTATATTTTTCCCGCAACATAGTGCTAAATGGGGGTACCCCCACCCCACAATTTCATGCATAAAAAAAACTGTCCCCTCAGGCCTGCTACCAAAGTAGGGTGACAGAACAACGTTACGGTGAGTTAATAAAGTTAATAGCTTAAAGCTGACATGAATTCATACAAGCTTATCTTTCAAAAAAGATTGGTGAGCTAGCGCTGTAGCTATCATAAAACACAGAAGCAGATTTATAAAACATTGGTTTATATATATTTTTGAGTCGATTAATTAAATGGGAAGGCACAGTGGTGTAATGGAATTGTGTTGAAGTGGGGTATCAATTTAGAAATGTGAAACTAGAGGCATGGCATAGCCCATTGACTGTGTCTTAATCATTATGTATCTACTGTAATTTCAATTTCCGGGTGAACATTTTCAAGAACCATTGGTACTGTTTTGTAGCAATCGTATCTTCTCGGGCCTTTCCGGCAAGCTCGGAAAACATATCCGAAGTTGTTTTCCGAGGTTGAAAAAATCTAAGATAAAGCTAGCTATTTCTTATAATATCGAAAATAACTCTGCATTATTAGTCCTAAGCTACTGTTACTTTTTGACATTTACAATAAAACACAAAACTTCATGTGAAAATGATAAAACGAAATTCAAATGGTACAGTTTATCTACAGTAGTACAGAATTTCCAGAATCCCCTACTATGGAGTCGAGCATGCGTATTCCAGTGAAAAAGACTAACATAGTTGCTAGCGCTCGAGAGCGCTAGCAAAAAGCATTTGGTCGCCATATTAGTTTCGATCGCTCCTCTACTGCCACTGGTGTATATATACCGGTTGAGAAATTTACCTTCGGTTGCTTTCCGATCGAGGCATTCAGGCTGCACCGACTTCCAAATGCATGAACTACATATTGTAGTAAAATGTTTTAGTAAAGAATAAAGAAAACAACAATCAATGAAATACAAAGTATATTTATTCTTGAAAGGATTTCCCAGGTTTACTTTATTATTTTGCACAGACAGTGCTGCTTAACTTCGCAAGCACATCGAACACGTGTGTCGTTCATACAGAGTGAATAGCGTCTGCATCTTTTTGAAAACCCCGGTGGCACTACATCCAGCACAGTAGATAAATGATAATCACAGTAAATCCAAGAAAGTAACAACGTAACATCGTTTCCATTCGTTCCTACAAAAACGCTCCGTTTCTAAAATCCATGCAATCATTGACATTGCTCGATCTGCCACAGTGTGTGGTTTGCGCATGTGCGATGTTATAGTATACACAGGAAAACGGTCCACAGTTATCGAGGAATTTTATAAGTATCATCACCTGGATTTCAGTCTGTCTTGTTTCGTCGTTTATTGGATATATCTTGCCAGTGCAGTGGTTGTCATTTTATTTTTCTTCAAAACGCGTTTCTACACGTCTTTTCGTCCTAGGTAACGTGTTCGGGTGTATGAAATTCCTGAATGCGGTGAAGCATGAATAGTGCTCTCAGCTTTATATAGGGGGTGTGGAGCTATGAGCAGAACAATAGAAATCGACAACTAATATGGCGGTAGTCGGAGATAAAAGGGAAATAATGCGTATTTATGAATTCATGTCAGCTTTAAGGTGTGTTTGAATGTTTGTTATTATCCCCTCGCGCAACTTGTTGCGAGGGGGATATAGCATCGCTGCTCTGTGTGTGTGTGTGTGTGTGTGTGTGTGTGTGTGTGTGTGTGTGTGTGTGTGTGTGTGTGTGTGTGTGTGTGTGTGTGTGTGTGCGTGCGTGCGTGCGTGCGTGCGTGCGTGCGTGCGTGCGTGCGTGCGTGCGTGCGTGCGTGCGCGCGTGCGTGCGTGTGTGTGTTTCCAAGTCAATTGATTCAATATTATTTGAATTATCGTAAAAAAGTTAAAACATGAATTCTATGTACGACTTGACAATAGACATTTCCGGTAATTTTCTGTACGACTTTAAGTAAATCGCTACCGTGTGCAGTTCAAATCAACAACTTGATATATTTGGCATTTTAATCTAGTAAAGGTAAAAAAAAAAAGCGAACGTTTTGTAGTATTGGAGAGTTAGAAGATTGCCCATAGGTATAAGTTGAAGCGGGCAAGAAATTAAAGTCATCCAATTGACATCGAAACAAGCTAGCAGTCGACTTTCGGACAAATTTTCCCGTATTACTTACAATAAAACTAGTCCAAATTCCGGAGGATACTTTGACAGATATCGCACATTTATCACGCGAAGATTGTTTTATATCAATAGTAACTGCATATCTACTACTATGAGTTGACATACCACAAGCAACTAGAATTGTCCATCAGAGTAGACTACAGATCGCTAGATCTGCAGCTACTTTTTATAATATACACGTATACGGGTCGTTTATGTATGCTTATATAGAAATGAATGTCACTTAATGAATCTATATTAATTATTTAACTTTAAAGCATATGTGTACATGTTTTGAGTTTCTGCCAGGGATAGGAAAACTGTGCAACCACGTACATGTACCCCCCCCCCCCCCATTTATACACCACAAAGTTTGGGGATTAGGATGAAATAGAAATTATAAATTCAAAGTGGTTTTTAGAAATTGTTCTGTTCTATTTATTTTGATCTGATAAATTTTGATCTGAAAAATTTACATGTATTTTCCTAAATAATGCATTTCCCCCTACAACGAGTCATGTCGCGAGGGGATGCTCCACTTTGCAGTGCCCTTGTTAGTCCCCTACCGGTTTCACCGGAGGGGACTATAGCTTTCCTCTGCGTCCGTCAGTCCGTCTGTCCGTCCGTCCGTCTGTCCGTCCGTCCGTCAGTCCGTCTGTCTGTCCCACTTCAGTTTTCCACACTTTTTTTCTTTATGCATTTGAGGAATAATATGAAATTTGCTGAACAGCTTCAAAATGTCAAACTACAGATCAAGTTTACACTTTTGTAGCGTCTGATTGACATATTTTCGAGAAAATTAATTTTTTATATTCTAATTTTTTAATGTTCGGGTTCGTTATCGGGTTCGGTGTGTAACTGAATAAACGAGGTCAGTATGTAGTCAGTAATAATATCGTGCGTTACTTGAACCATTCCTTTTCCTGTACCATTCCTTTTATCATTTCTAACAAACAAATAAATTCTATAAAATAGTGTCAAGCATTGTGTTGTAAATTTAATCGGCAGGGTTTTTTTGTATTATTATTACAATCGGGTTCGTTGTCGGGTTGGGCTGTTTAACTGTTTGGTTTGATTCGGGGTACAGAAGACGGTAAGAAATGATATTGTGCATAACAGTGCATTGTTTTCACAAATTTTTACCAGCGAATACAGAAAAGACTTGGCGAAATTACAGGAGATGAAATAAAGAGTATTATTTTACCTATTTCCTATTTAATTTCTATATAGTTTTAATTTCCTCTGTTCTTTTATCTCTGATTAAAGCATGACATCTCGTTTACAATAGCTCTGAAATAGTTGTGTGCTTGGAAGCTTTCATAGAATAATACAAACCGGTAGGGGACGTGTATTGCTTATGCAATACTCTCAGAATGCTTGTTATATATGCTTTTATTTATATGCAAGCATTTTTATGCTGATTCTTTAAAGCTGTTTAAAATTTCGCCCCTGCAAAATAATTAGGCCTCACAAGAGGTTCCTGGTTTGATGTAGGTTTATACCCTGTATATATAAACAATTGTTTAGGGTCTTTTTGAGAACTGAGATGCTGAATGTGATACGACTATAAAATCATCGTGTTAGAAAAGGGACTTGGTTATAAATATTAAAATATCCAGGGGGAAACAGATTTTTTCGTAAAGGATCCACATGTATTATACCACATTGTCTAAATATTTTGTATCATGACTCCATGAAGCTGATTTTATCATGCCTTTTGTTGCTCAGGTGAGCAATGTGGCCCATGGGCCTCTTGTTTTTAAGTTTCTGTTGCCAAATCTTGGTGGGATCCCTTAATGACCAATAGACCAATAGGTGTGAATTGTGTTTTGATAACAATTATAGTCTGCTCTCTACCTAGATTTACCTAACCTGTATTTTTCCAATTTGTAAAGAGGAATTTAGTGGAGATAAATGTTTACTTTCAGTGTCCCAGAAAAGACTTGTAAACATGATAGGTGTAGGTTAAGGGACATGGATACTGAACAATTTATAATCATTAAACGAAACCGTGAAACTGTAAACATGTGGTGTTGTAGCTAAATCATTGGTAAAGAACTATATATGATAAGAGTTAAATTTGGCCCCCATAATTCGTCATTTTTTAAGTGTTTCGGGTGCAATAAAATGTTAACTATTTTTTTTAGAAGAGTTGATATAAAATATATTTTTCATCTATTTATTTGATTTATTTGCACTCACTGGCAGTATATGACGTCAGAAGTGACGCCATTTCTATAATTCAATCAAAATCAGCCAAAAATTGACATTTTTCTTATCTATTTACGAATGGGAAATATAGAGCGCATGCTTGAACAAGGAAAATTTTTTTGTCACTTATCAGTCTTGGCTAGATACATCTCTGATTAAAATATTTTATTTGTTCAAGAATGCGCTCTATGTTTTCGGAAGGAAAAACTGCTTGAAAACAAGCTGTTTTACGCTAAAAATGCATAAATGGCGGGAAAAGGTTGTCGTTATAATGTCGTATTTCTATATTGTGGGCACTTGAAACAAAATGAATGTTATGTAAACACATCACATACATATCTGTACTAAGAAAACAAAGAATCATAGTAAAATGATGATGTTCATTTTAGGGGGCCATTTTAGGCCCTTATCATATATAGTCCTTTGACAAAAGTTGTATATGTTATATCTGCTTTAATTCAATAAATGTATTTTTCTCAAATATAAATGTGTATTTTAAAGGGGCGTGGTCACGATTTTCGTCAAATTCTATTTTTCTAATTCTATTATTAACAATGCTTAAGAAATGCATTTCTAATGATCAAATGAAATTTTAGAGTCAGTCTTTGAGTTTTGAGTAAGATACAGAGCTCACAATTCTGTGTCATGTAAACAAGGCTCGTGCCCTGTTTTTGTTTACATAGGTTCAATATACCAATTAAAAACCTTTTTCAAGCTTGTGATGTTTAAGAAACATTCTATGTACGACTTACTGAGTAAAGATTTTGAGTTTCACATGTCGGCTGGAGCCGAGCTGTTTTGCTACAGAGCATTATGTCGTTTTGTGTGAAGTGTGCAGTGCCATAGTGTAAGTGAATGTTTATCGCATTGTATATGTATCTTTCCAGAGTTTTGAGTGAAATTCTAGTATGCATAAGCTTGCATTTTCATGATAGTTGAGTATTTCTCTCCAATGTCTATCGGCCGACATGACCTACTTTCTGCATAGTGCGCAGATTCATATTTTGCATAGCATGCAATTGTTTCATTGTATAAGCATACAATATAAGTCTGTATTTTATCATACAGTATAAGTTCTTGGCAGATTTACGATGTATAAGTAAATGTGAATGTTGTAATTTTGGAAGGTTTTGCAAAACACGTGGTTGCTGATGAAACTTAAATCTATGGAAAGCAGTTCTAGTCAATAATACATTTGTATACAGAAATGTATGGAGTCGCATTATTGTCATAGTTATTATGTTTGTAAATGTATGTGTATTGTAACAACAATTCATTTGTTTTTTGTAGCTTTTTACTAATAAAGTATGGAGACAAGTATGCATTCTTAATCCAGAACAGTAAAAAGACTGGCTCTACAAGCACACATGGCAACCATGAATCCAACAGAAGAGGACACAAGTGGTCGTCCCAGGAAGATCGTTTTGACAGAGACAGGAAGAGCTCTCTTCGAACAGTCTGTTTCAAAATTTTGGACAAAACTGAGAACTGTGCGTAGGAAGTTAGAAGCAGAGATGAAAGAAATGGCTACAGACTCTAAGGAATCTTACCATCTCCAACGAGATAGACTGATCAACCTCGCTAAAGAGTACTGCGGAGTTCAGGAAGAATTGTTGGCCTTTCTGGAACGCTCTAATACAAAGGAGAGTGAGAGAGAGAAAGCATCACAGAACATAGTGACAGACTTACTCATGGACAAAGTTAGTGAGTTTGTGCGCGGGCTAGACTCACAAATGTCGTCCTTTGTGATGAGTCCCAAGCCTGTGACAATGAGGAGCCCCAATCCTGTCCAAGTGAAGACTCCGAAGCCTATACAGATAAAGGCGGAGCCTCGGGATTCCCCAAAGCCTGCGGAACATGAAGACAGAAAGTCTATTCGATCAAGGAGAAGCGCTGGGTCTCATCGATCTGCTGCCTCTTCCATCTCCTTGGCGCAGCAGCGTCTTGAAGCGGAGGAGACCAAGGCTAAACTGCAGTACGCACGAAAGGAAGCCAAACTACGTAAAGAGCAGGCATCTATTCAAGTGGACCTGGAAGTCCTTGACGCCGAAAGAGATGCTGCTGTGGCAGAAGCGAAACTACGTGCTCTTGAGAGCATGGAACCGGACTACATATCTGTTTCCTCCGAATCAGTGGCCGAACCTGTCGTAGAAGTCGAGGATCCGATTGAACGGGCAAGAAACTTTGTCGAAGGGATTAGTCTACAGCCAGTAGAGACAACCTTAAAGGAACCTCTGACAGAAATGTTGAACGAGGAATCCCACAAAGCAACAGAGAAACTTAACAGCGAGTCAGTCAACCCAGTTACGAGAATATCTACACCTGTTCCCAAGGGATTGGAATCATCCAAGAACACTGTGTTTGATATTTCAAGCTTTCTACTTAAGAAAGAACTCATGATCAATAAGCTGGTCAATTTTGACGATAAACCTGAGAACTTTGTACCCTGGAAGACCAGTTTTAAGTCAGTTATTCAGGAGGCATCAGTTTCGCCCTCAGAAGAACTCGATCTCCTCATCAGATGGTTGGGCCCTAGCTCCAAGGAACACGCTAAAAGCATCCGAGCAGCATCAATAGGAAATCCTACACAAGGCTGTGAGACCTTATGGACTAGACTGGAGGAAAGATACGGCTCACCTGAACTGATCGAAACAGCAATTAAGACCAAGCTTGCGAATTTCCACCGACTCAGTGCGAACGAACCAAGACGGTTGTATGAACTTTCAGATATTTTGAGCGAAACACTGGCGTTAAAGGAAAATCCAAAATACAATCAACAATTCAGTTATTTTGACTCATCAGTAGGAGTGCTTCCCATTGTTCAGAAGTTAACATCTGGTTTGCAGAATAAGTGGACTTCTAAAGCCTCGAAGTACAAACAGACTCGTGGAGTTACTTACCCTCCATTTACTATATTCTGTGAATTTGTGAAGGAAATGTCAACCATGATGAATGACCCTGGCTTACAAGTGACTCAGGCTTTTGTCAAAGAGACACCAAGATACAACCAGCAGAACTTCAAACCTGCAAAATCAGTGAATGTCAAGAAGACTGATTTTAAAGACTCAGGAACAGACTTTAAGACCACAGGGAAGAGATGCCCTATCCACGATGCTGAGCATACCTTGAATGAGTGCAGGGCTTTCAGGAAGAAATCCGTTCGTGACCGGAAATTATTCCTCAGAGAACATAACTTGTGTTACAGATGTTGCGGATCAGACACGCATACGTTCAAGACCTGCCGCGCAGATATAAGATGCGAGGAATGTGAAAGTTCACAGCACCCTACAGCTCTTCATCCACCTGAGAGCCAGAGACAGAATGGCGGGGAGGGAGCAAACATCCTCTCTAAGTGCACGGCGGTGTGTGGTGAACAGTTTACTGGACGTTCGTGTGCAAAGGCTGTACTTGTGGACGTATATCCGAAAGGAACCCCTTCACAACGTTTACGCATCTATGCTCTGATTGATGACCAGAGCAACACAACACTCGCAAGATCAGAACTGTTTGACTTTATGAATGTGCCTCACTCACAGACACATTTCTTTACACTTACCTCATGTGCGGGCCGCATACAGACGAGTGGTCGTAGGATATCAGGTCTGATGGTAGCAACGACTGATGGTTCTGTTGTGATGGAACTGCCTACCATTACAGAATGTAATGAAATTCCCAATGAGAAACATGAAATACCGACCCTTGATGTAGTGAAACATCACCCACATCTTCAAGACCTACCTTTAGCTCCTATGAATCCACAAGCGGAAATTCTACTACTCATAGGACGTGACCTACTGGAGGCCCATTATGTGCTGTCTCAGAGACCTGGACCTAAGAACTCACCCTTTGCGTTGCAGCTGAAACTAGGTTGGGTCGTCATTGGAGATGTATGTATCAACAAGTCGCATAAACCATCGACTATCAATGTGCTCAAGACTAACATAGTTACCTGTGAACGTCAGTCGATTTTTCAACCCTGTCCTAACAGTTTCCATCTAAAGGAGGACATCGCATCCTGTCGAGACGATGTTGGGTTCCACATTTTCGAGCGGAACAGGGATGATGACGAAGTTGGGATCTCTGTCGAAGATCGCCAATTCCTCAGGATTATGGACAATGAGTTTGTGAAAGATGAAGACGGGAGATGGAAAGCTCCACTCCCTTTTAAGCTTCGTAGACCGCAGTTAGGGAACAACAGAAGTCAAGCGTTAAAGCGTGCGCTGATGCTAGACAGGGATTTGAAGCGGAACCCTATAAAGAGGGAGCACATGATCACGTTTATGAAATCAATCACGGAAAGTGACGCTTTAGAGATTGCACCACCTGTTCCTCCAGGAAAAGAGTGCTGGTTTTTACCTCTTTTTGGGGTGTATCATCCACGAAAACCAGAAAAAATACGTGGAGTTTTCGACTCATCAGTGAGTTATGAAGGTGTCTCTCTCAATAGTGTCTTACTGTCAGGACCTAATCTAACGAATGACTTGCTTGGTATACTGTTACGTTTCCGTATGGACAAAGTAGCCATCATGGCGGACATCCAGCAGATGTTTTACTCATTCCTTGTTAGTGAAGAGGACAGAGACTTTTTGAGGTTCTTCTGGTACAAGAATAACGACTCGGATGAAGAACTTATTGAGTACCGAATGAAGGTTCACGTGTTTGGGAACACACCTTCACCGGCAGTGGCCACTTATGGTCTACGGAAAACAGTAGAGAACGAAGATAGTGATGTAAGGAATTACGTGATGAAGAACTTTTATGTGGATGATGGTCTTATCTCCTTGCCCTCTAGTGCAGAAGCCATTAGATTGCTAAAGAAGACTCAGGTTGCGTTGAACAATGCAAGAATCAGACTCCATAAGATTGTGTCAAACGATGTGGAAGTCATGGAAGCTTTTCCATCTGAGGACTTGGAAAAGAACTTAATGTCACTGGACATTGGATCTGATGATTTGCCTGTCCAGCACAGTCTAGGCCTGTCATGGGACATTAACTCGGACAGCTTCACATACAGCACACGCATTCTAGAGAAACCCTTCACAAAGAGAGGACTTCTTTCTGTTGTCAACAGCTTGTTCGACCCTTTGGGTTTTATTGCACCCATAGTGATACATGGCAGAATTCTGTATAGAGAAGTGGGTGAGTGCAACAGTAGTTGGGATGATCCTTTACCTAGTGACCGAGAGGAAGAGTGGACAAGATGGAAGGACTCCCTCAGCTCTCTAGAAGACTTGCACATTCCAAGAATGTTTACGCAGCTTTCCTTAAGCCGTACTCACATGAGGGAAATACATATATTCTCGGACGCTTCTGAGAAAGCGATCTCAGCAGTGGTGTACCTGCGTACAATCAGCAACTCTGGTGATGTCCACGTTGGATTCGTCATTGGGAAATCTAAGATAGCCCCACTTCAGACTACAACTATCCCGCGTCTTGAACTTTGTGCAGCAGTCTTGGGCACAGAGTTGGCTCAGACAGTGTTCAAACACTTGGATATCGACCCAGATGCAGCGACGTACTACACAGATAGTAAGGTAGTACTAGGTTACCTGAACAACCAAACTCGCAGATTTTATAACTATGTCTCGAACCGAGTGGCTGTCATCCACAGACGCTCTAAGCCTTTACAGTGGAAATTTGTACCAACTGCGCAGAATCCAGCAGACATAGGGACTAGATGTTTGACATCGGTAGAAGAGCTAGCAGAGAGTGACTGGCTTAGAGGACCACTTTTACTCAGATCTCCTCATAGTAAAGAAGAAGTTCTTACCTTTCCTTTGGTCTCTCCTGAAGAAGACCATAATGTACGTCCAGAAGTAAGAGTAAAGAAAACGGAAATAAACACACCATTTGTGGCAAGATTTGAAAACTTTTCAACTTGGAAAAGTTTGGTGCGTGCTGTTTATAATCTGAAGAAGATTTGCCGATTGAAAAGAGGAGCTGCAGATTCAGCAGCATTCGATGTTGAGGTCATGCAAGAGGCTGAGCATTTCATCCTGCAGGAAGTACAAGCTTTCTTTTATAAGGAAGAGATCAGATCTTTGAAAGAAGGTAAACCTGTACCCCCTTCAAGCTGCATTGTGACTTTGAACCCATTTATGGACAAACGGGGCATGGTACGTGTTGGCGGACGTCTCAACCAATCTAACCTTCCTGTTGATGAGAAGAACCCAATAATCATCCCTGGAAAATCTCATGTTGCAAGAATTCTTGTGTCCCATTTCCACAGCAAAGTTTATCACCAAGGAAGACTTATCTCAGAAGGTGCAGTGAGGTCAGGTGGGTTCTGGATCACTGGCTGTAAGACACTTGTGAACTCAGTTATACACAAGTGCGTTACCTGCAGGAAACTCCGAGGAAAACTGGAACACCAGCGTATGAGTGACTTACCTGCAGACAGACTGACGCCTGGTCCTCCTTTCTCAGCAGTAGGTGTCGACGTGTTTGGCCCGTGGACTGTAGCCGCGCGCAAGACCAGAGGAGGATTATCTCACAACAAAAGATGGGCGGTACTTTTTACATGTTTGACTTCAAGGGCCATTCACATAGAAGTCATAGAAGAGATGAGCTCTTCATCATTCATAAATGCACTGCGACGTTTTGTGTCTCTACGTGGCCCAGTGAAGGAGATGCGTTCGGACCGAGGGACCAACTTCTTAGGCGCCCTGGACGCGATTCAAGCGGATGCCGTTTATACAGAGAAACGACCTATTAGAGATTACCTTCGCAACAACAGGATAACATGGACCTTTAATCCACCCCATGCATCACACAGAGGAGGATCATGGGAGAGGATGATTGGGATCTCTCGCAAGATACTAGACGCCATGTTGTTGAACCCAAATGCGAAACAGTTGTCCCATGAAGTCTTGTGCACATTCATGTGTGAGGTGTGTGCAATCGTGAACTCCCGTCCTATTTGTTCACTGTCATGTGATCCTGACAGTCCTTATGTCATCAGTCCGTCAATGCTACTTGCCCAGAAAGGTTTCACAGACATTCCTCCACAGACTTGTGGCGACATAAAGGAAATCTACAAAGCTCAGTGGAAACATGTACAACACCTTTCCGATACCTTTTGGAAGCGTTGGAAGGATGGATACTTACAGAATCTCCAAGCAAGAAGGAAATGGTGTGAGGAACGTCCTGACGTGAAGGAAGGTGACGTGGTCCTATTACGTGACAAGGAGTTGCACCGTGGACAGTGGCCGATGGGTTTGATTGTGAAGACTTTCGAAAGTGACAACGATCAGAAAGTGAGAACAGTTGAAGTTCGGGTGATCAAAGACGGCAAGGACACAACCTACATTCGACCAATAACGGAATTGGTGCTACTGATTGACTAACTTGTTCAGTTTATTAGTGTGCTTTGGTTTGCTCACATACTGTTTAGATTTTTGTGTATATGATTTATAATTTTGTATAATTGTAATATCCTTGGGATATTAGGCGGGGAGTGTGATGTTTAAGAAACATTCTATGTACGACTTACTGAGTAAAGATTTTGAGTTTCACATGTCGGCTGGAGCCGAGCTGTTTTGCTACAGAGCATTATGTCGTTTTGTGTGAAGTGTGCAGTGCCATAGTGTAAGTGAATGTTTATCGCATTGTATATGTATCTTTCCAGAGTTTTGAGTGAAATTCTAGTATGCATAAGCTTGCATTTTCATGATAGTTGAGTATTTCTCTCCAATGTCTATCGGCCGACATGACCTACTTTCTGCATAGTGCGCAGATTCATATTTTGCATAGCATGCAATTGTTTCATTGTATAAGCATACAATATAAGTCTGTATTTTATCATACAGTATAAGTTCTTGGCAGATTTACGATGTATAAGTAAATGTGAATGTTGTAATTTTGGAAGGTTTTGCAAAACACGTGGTTGCTGATGAAACTTAAATCTATGGAAAGCAGTTCTAGTCAATAATACATTTGTATACAGAAATGTATGGAGTCGCATTATTGTCATAGTTATTATGTTTGTAAATGTATGTGTATTGTAACAACAATTCATTTGTTTTTTGTAGCTTTTTACTAATAAAGTATGGAGACAAGTATGCATTCTTAATCCAGAACAAAGCTGATTTTTCTATCTTCTTATTCATTTTAAGCATAGATAAACAGTTCCTAACGTTTAACAAATTCATTTTAGGTCTAAATTAAAAATTTTAACTTCAACATTCAAAGTGTAAACAAAAGCTTTGTTTACATGTCAAAGAATTGTAAGCTCTGAAACTCGCTTGTTACTCAACAAATGACACTCAAAATTTGTTTACCTATTAAGAATGCCTCACTGAAGCATTGTAATTATTCAAATCGGAAAAATAATTTTTGACCAAAATCGTGACCATGCCCCTTTAATCAATTTAATCAATTACATTTGCAAAGCAATTGTAATTTAATTAAATACATTTGAAAATCCTTGTAAAGGTAATTTAATTGAAGGTTTTAAGCAAGTAATTGTAATTTAATTAATTACTTTTGAATGTATTTGATCCCATCTCTGAATCTGATGCAATATGATATTGTATCATGATATTCTACAATATTAATTTATAATGTGATATCATAGAATGCAATATAAAATGTATCCTGTGACACAATATTGTATATAATGAGAACATCGTATCATATGTTACAATATAAAATTGAACATATGTACAATGCAATATTATATCATATGATATGATAATGTGTCAAAACCAAAAAATCCATTTTATATTATTGATTGATCACTAGCTCTCTGATTGCTTCATATCCAACAATCTAAAAAAAAACCAGAACGCTTCTTTCACCTGCACGTGATATAGGAGGTCAATATAACATTTGATTTTCTCTACATTGGACTAAAATTAGATCGTTCAGATTGTTTGGCTATAGTTTCAAACTAAAATCTTCGCTTGATAACACTTAATTTGATATGTCTCAGTCTGTATCGTCGCTGAATCATAAAATAATTATTTCTGTTTGTTTTCGATCAATACGATGATTCAGCTACCCTCGTAGTACAATATTCACCTCGCCTCCGGCTCGTTGAATAGTGTACTTCTCGGGTAGCTTACTCATCGTGTTGACCTCAATATCAGCAATAAATTTATAGTATTTTATATACTAGATCATTGCCTGATTTTATATAATGTGTCAAAGTTGGTCTCATAAAGGTGATGCCTGTTCTCGGTTAGCTCTGTGATCTTTGAATACCTATGTTCGTGAAATGCAGTCAAGGAGGTATATTTAAAAAATCCCTCCCACATTATTTTATGTTGGTTTTCGGTAATTCATTGTGGAGAGATGCGATCTTTAAATGACTAGTACATTAATTGTAAGCAAAATAATTCAAGTTTTATTGGGTTTTTTTTTCTAAGTAAATGGTAATATAACACTTTAAAAGTCTAATTGTTAAGTCAAAACATGCACAACACAACGCACTGGAAATCTTTTGAATTCATGCAGCTGTTCTGATGAACAGTCTCGTTATATAATACGGTTATTGATATCGTTTATATCAACACAGACAAAAATCGAATATAATGACATAGAACATGGTACAGAATTGTGACAGTCACTCCACTTTTAGAATACTGGGTAGACAAGATACGGCGGTCAGTAGCTGGCGGTGCTTAGTTCTGATTTGTCCGTATACAGTGTATATATATTTCACTTTATTCAAGACGACCTGAAAGAGCCCCGTAAAACAATGCTAGAGCACGGTTAAGGAAAATAAAACTTGACCATATTGAAACAAATTCCGACCCCTTTGGCCAAAAGCAATCGACCAGTAAAAAGCTTCGTAGCTTTGAATGACCAATTATAACGTGTGGAACCGGTAGGATGTTGAACAAGCTACTAAATGAAACGTTTGTGTTGTTCAAGTGTTTGGTGATGATGAAGCCTGTTTAAGATGGTTTGTCGCTTATTAACGCGCTATTCAATAAAAATTGATTAGAAGACGATGAAGTGTTGGTGGATCCATAGTCCTGTTTTTGACCATTGTTTGAAGTTAACGGTTCGTACACTGATTGGGCCCATTTCTGCTGTTTTCCCGATCCAAAAATAGTGAATATGACAACAGCAAATAGATGAACTGATCCCGTGATTATTAAAATCTTTTGCCAAGATTCTGCATTCTGAAGTAATAGAATAAAATAGATCAAGATAACTTTAATCAAGATCGATAAAAATGATTATAAACAACAAAGCTTTACTGTAGTCTTTCTTACCCCCCCCCCCCCAAACTATTGTGTTGAGTATAACCCCAAGACGTACCTTTTCCCTGAGGGCTCCGGCTAATGTTGTACTGATAGAACCTCCGAGCTGGCCCAGTCTGGCCACGCCTGTGAGAATGCTTGCATATTGAGGTGACAGGTCTAAAGGATTTACCCGGTATGCTACCGTAGAATTGAAAGTTGATACATTATATTGGAGGATATCAAACATATTTTTAGCACACCTGAGCCAAGCTCAGGTAAGCTTTCCTGTTCAAAAGAATGTGTGTCACCGACCCCTTTTCATACATTGAATTATAGAAAAATCTACCAGATTGAAAACCCAAAAGTGTGTTAAATGAGTGTGAAAAAGTGATACGTCTGGATTAGTGTTAATAGATTTGATTGATTTAATTTATTAATTGAAGATTTAACGATGATTTTGAAGACCTGCTAACAGTGAATTTCGTTCTGATTTATGACCTTGTCCTTACAAAGATTACTCAAAGTACTGACAGGAGATGATTTTATCGATTATTATTTGTCTTAAAATCAACGATATGTTATTTTGCTTGGCAAGTAGTTAAATATAATCTCTATTTGAATTAGGTACATTTTTATAATATGGATCATCGGACTTTTCCGACAAGACTTTTGAGAAAACCTCTTATGGATAATGCTGTGTAATATTTTAAAATAGAATTGATTTCATCAAACTATGTATCGGTATTCGAAATATTTCAAAAAGTATATGGATCCAACAAATAACTAGATGCTGTCATTAGACAGTAATACCCGCACCAAGTGTTTGCCCCTAAATAACACTGTTTGTACCATTTTAGTTAAAAATGAAGGCCACATGCAAGCTCCGGTAATACATTTAAAAATTATAATTTTCATAACTGAAGGATGAGGTCCCTTCCCATATGATAATACACATGAGCAGCACTTTATGTGCAATTTGGGGTTGAACTGTTTGCAGTGAATTTTCAGTTAATCAATAATCTTAACATTTCATGTCATAGAAAGTATAATGATCTATATAATTATTACAAACAAAATTAAAAATTAAATTATGCCTCCTCCCTGTGGCGGTTGCCGATTTCAGATTTGCTTCTGTGTAGCTACATGTACATCATCGTGTGCACAGATTTAGAGAAGGGGTGGGAGTGAGGGTCCAGACCCCCCCCCCCCCCAATGAAAACTCATTTATATCAATTGTAAAATAACCAAAAATACACCTTGGACCCCAATGCTCTTACAGACATGTAAACGCTCTAACCCACTGCGCTTCAATGTTAGGTAACATTATTTTGGGGGTAAATATTTAATTAATATTTAATATACTTTATTGTTTATCTCAATAGGAAGTATACATCACAATATGCAGGTGTCCTGCACCACCTTAAAGCTATTATTTACCTAATAAAATAGTGCAAGTGGATTTGAAGAATAGGTCATAAAAATACATGCATGTTACAAATAACTGATCTTGTCTGAAGTTACGTACACAACACAGGTCTGCAGGTTTCATTAGCGGGTACTAGTTTTACCCAGGTCTTCGATTGTATACATACATGTCATTACATACATGTCTGTGTTTTCCATATGCAGAAAAGGATTAGTTAAGATCAGCTAAAGGAATTCATTATTGTGTTTTAATTGGATTATCATTATGATAAGTTTGGCAAGTATCTAGTACATTTCGGAACAATGTGTTTATTATGCAGAATACAGATGTAGTCAGACGATAGGAATAAGTCATTTGAATATTTCCCAACCTAGATCTCGTCAGAAATCGTTGGAGAAATGGAAGAACTTGTTTAAAACATAGCTTGAAACGAGGTCCCCCTATAAATCCAAGATGGCGAGTGTCGTCCCTTTACTTTTTTTAATGTACATTGAATACACCTTTTTAACATGACTGAAACGGGGGGTTTCAGTGAATTTATTTGTTGCAGTACACAGAAATACACATAAGATTACCAATTTTAATCAATTTTTTCTTCGGGAACAAATAATTAGGAAATTCACTATCCAACAACCAAGCCCCTTTGGATACAATTGTATTTTGTTGTGTTTTTAATAGGTCTAACAACTAATAACTATTACCATTTTTTTAAAATAAAAAATAAAGACAATGATATTTTTAGTCTTATATTTTGAATTGTTTCAGTACTGGGAGATGTGTTAATAAAATGGTTCCAACGCATGGTGATTAAACTCAACTTTTTTACAATGCATGGCCGTCATATAAAGCACAATGTGTATTACTGACATGACAAATGTACGCTGACAATTTAAACGAATACGGGATTGCTTCCGATAGAACATTTCTTTTAAGGCAAAACAAAATACTGATTTACGATGAAGATGATATTATCATCGTGGAGATGATTTTAAAAAGTGAACTTAATATTCGTATACGATAATATTTGAATCCAAAGCCGCTTATTTTAAGTTACAGTTATTAGGGATGTTAATTACGACTTGCCCCGCGTTTCGCGTTTTTTATTTGCAAAACATCTACAAACGAAAAGACCAAACAACCTTCAGCAGCAATTTATAAATCATTTATTACATACATAATTTTAGAGGGGTAATTAAATAAATTTTATAAATGCTTTATAATTGTACTCGCTATCTCCCATGGAAAAAAGTGACATGGTAAAAAGGTAAAAATGTTGTTCAATCTTCATCAAATACGTTGCCCTCCCCCCCCCCCCCCCCCCCCCCCCCGGATGCTACGTGCCTGCATGCAACGCAATGTAATGCTAGGGCTATTAAATTCGAACAATGTATATGGTGAGGATCGGATTGATAATGGTTCTGCTTGTTCTACAAATACAAATAGCGAATGTAATACGAAGTATTGGGGTGTTATTTTTTAAACAAATATAAGTAATGCTTTCTTTAAAGCTTGCATTACTAAACAAAGTATTTCATTGGGAGCATTATTAGTTACCTAAGCTGCATATATGTAGTTCTCGGTCTGGATCCCGGAAAAACTGACTACCATCCGAAATGTTTCATACAAGGGCTACAGACTTACAGCTAACATTACCTTTAAAAAATACATTTTAGAATTTGCCGCTGTTCATAAATTCATTAAAAAGACGCGCAAATTCAATTGGTAATATGTCGTTTGATATGAGATTTATGACGTCTATTTGTATTGTTTTCATAATAATTATTTTATTATTTCAAGCTTGTGGGTGGAATAAAAACAGTTTCACATGTTATATGGCATTCGCGGTACATGGTGACATTGTATGATGTGTCTCAAAAGTTCTTTTTTGGACTCGTCTACGAAAACTGCGAAAAATTAATGAATGAGACATTCTGGCGCGGAGTCTTGTAAATGAAATTTCCATTGGCCAGAATTGATTCTTTCGTGAGGGTCGGGGTAGGTATAAAAACCAATTTAATCGTTCAAAGTTTTGAATTGTCAAGCAATGATATATCAGATCGAATGTTTTAGAATGATTTATAAATCCATACAGTCATTTTAATCGGTTGTCGTGTGAGCATGTGTATTTAGCAGGCGGGCATCCTTACACCCTATTAATTTAAGACAAATGAAATCGTCCAGCAGAAAGAGAAAACAACCCCCTCTGGCATTTTAGTTCTTTCAGTTAACTTTCCAGACTGCATGTTATAATAAATTAATGATTTTGTTTGTTAATAATAATTCAACATCAATTATAAATTAACAATGAATGTACAGTCTAGTACGCTAGTACGCGAGTACACAATCTTGTTGCGATGACAACCCCCCCCCCCCCCCCCCCCCGGTCATGATACCTATTTCTAAATCAGGGTTACACACGTGCCTGCAGGTGGCAGAAGACAAGCTGGAATTTAACTGTTAAATGAACTATAAGTTACCGATATATCTCTTTGGAAATGTATTTTTCCTTAGTAAGTACGTGTAGTAACTGATACATGTAATTGTGAAAACCATAGAGGAATGCATGATCTGCGCATAATAACTGCTTGATACAATATTTCTTTTTTCCAACATGATAATAAGAAAATATATGCTTGAATTCTAATCGGAAAATATGCTGGACTTCATATCCGAAAATTCAGGCACGTAGAATCAGGGGAGGGGAGGGGGGGGAGGGGGGCTGCCCCAAAAATGTTGGTAAAGATAGTTAACTCTTACGTAGAATTCTTACGCCCGCCGAGGAAATTTATACGCCTGCCGTTTATTTGGTGAATTATTTTAATATTTCCTTAGCTATTTTATTTCTTTTAACTAAATAAATGATAATAGAAATAAAAAGTTGGCTTTATATTCATTATTTAACATGAAATTAGTTAAAAATCGGGCAAGCAGATAGATCTTGCGAAGAAATCACACGCCTGCCGAAATAATGTTGACGCCTGCCGTTTATCTAATGGATTATTTGAATTTTTTCTTAGATGTTTCATTTTACTTACCTTAATAAATGATAATTTAAAAAAATTTGACTTAATATTAATTATTTAGCACAAAATTTGGAAAAATGTTCAATGTCGGGAAAGATAGTTACTCTTACGTAGAATTCGTACGCCTGCCGAGAGAAAACCACACGCCTGTCGTTTACCTGATGGATTATTTCAATTTTTTCTTTGATATTTTATTTCTTCTAACTAAATAAATGATAATGGAATTAAAAAGTTGATTTTATATTCATTAATAAGCACAAAATTGGAGAAAAAATCGGGTAAGCAGAAAATCATACGCCTGCCAAGAATATCTATATACGCCTGCCGTTTATTTGATGGATTATTTTCATTTTTTCTTTAATATTTTATCTTTCCTAACTAAATAAAAGATTACGGAAATAAAAAGTTGACTAAGTTCATTAATTAACACAAAATTAGTAAAAATTGGGGAAGTAGATAACTCTTAGGCAGAATTTATACGCCCGCCGAGAAAAGTATTTACGCCTGCCGCTTACCTTGTGGATGATTGCGTGGACCCTGAGGTCCGTGCAGAAAATATATAAGCGAGGTTAAACCGACAATCGCAACTTCTCGGGCCTTTCCGGTGTCGTATAATTTAAGGTCCGCCTCGTTAAATGGTCCGGCCGGACCTTTAATGTTAACATTTAAGGTCCGGCTTTCCCTTATAAGAAAAGGTCCTACCCGTAGTCATTTATTAAAGTTTCTCTAAAATTAATTATTCTCTTTTGCTAATACACTTGTATCTTAAAGATGTCTTTGTTTACATAATCCAGCCGGCCATTTGCGTATGGTACAAGTATGACGGTATTATTTTAATAAATGACTTTGTGGAATATCAAATACTGATAGCGGGTTAGATTTTGACCAATTATTTAAGAATCTGAAAAAAAAACCAGGAGTATTTTGTCGATAATTTGCACACACTATGTAGTCCCTTTAGAGCGGTCTAAAATTTCAAGCACTGGTTGAATAACATTTAACTTATTTTGTGCTTATATGTGCATGGAATGACACTTTTCCTGTAACGTAACAAAAATTACACATTGTGAATTCTAAAAGTTTCTAAATTTATCATTAAAATGAAGAATTTTAGACGACACATGCAGTAAGTTTTTCTAGCCGAGTCTTTCGTTCAACAGCGCATCGATTGTAAACATTTCAGCTAGGTTTTCACCAACAGGGTGAAACGACCATGATATTTGACAGATTTGGCTAAAAGGAGTTTAAAAGTTATGGATACTCTTACTAATTATAAGCAGTCAGGTTTTTTTTCATCGCGGCAGTTTACAAAATAGACAGGATTAGGATTGCACAACATTTTTAAAACAAAAATAATTGAAAAATGTCAAGGGGCTGAATAATGTCGCCGGATTTGACAAAATGCCGGAATACACAACATCCGGATTCAATGAGTTTCAATATGTACATTATTTTTCATTGAAATATGGCTTAATTGACCGGAAAACTACTACAACGTATAATTATTGCACACATACTTAGCATAACCATCGTTTAAAAGCGTACAATTTTTTAATTAATGAAAATCGGACCTAGCAGCTTCAACATTAAGATTTACACGTATAAGACACTTTATTTGTCATATGCATGATCCTGTGCATGAATTATTTTCAATACCTGTTTAGTCTCCAAAATGATCTCAAATTCCATTCACAACTGTTGTCATTAAAAATCACGTTAAACAAAATTTCAAATTTTGAGTCGATCTCAACCGTTATATATCCAAGGAATCTATTGATTTTATCATGTGTTACGTAATTAGGTTTTTAGGGGTCTAACGTCCAAAATTTTGATCACCCATATATCATTTGATCTTTCATTTGATATTAGGAAAAAAAGGGCTTGCCTCTTAAATTAGGGGACCAGAGGGCTCTAAAGTCTTTACTGAGAGATATTATGTGAAAGGTCATAAAAGCAGATATGTTACCTCACAGTTATGTATCCAAGCAATGTAATGATTTTACCATGCAGTACATACATGTAATTAGAGGTTTTCAGAGGTCAAATGTCCGGAAAAATTAATCACCTATATATCAATAAGGAAAAATCTTTGGAAATGCAGTATAGAAGCAAAGATGCTCAAAATGATGCACTAAACCTTTATTCAACCTTTAAAATGTCGTTAAACGGCCCTTATAAGGAGATCAGGGATCGGTCCCCAAAACTTTCTTTCACATATATCTCAGGAATGGTAATGAATTTCTAAACATTTATGAACAAAATGTGTTTAACACTAAACGATCTTTTATTTGATATTAAGAAAAAGGGATTGACTTCTCAAATTAGGGATCAAGATTGGTCTTTTATCTATATAGTCATTTACTTAGTGATGTTTTGTAATAGGTTATAAAAGCAAAATTAGGTATAATACGTTTATATATCCTAACAATATAATAGTTTTCTCATGCGCTGCCTAACTAGGGATTTTAGGGGCCAGAGGTAAAATAAAAAAAAGGGTTAATCTTTTCTATCTCAATTGGAAGAAATGCAAGTGTTTAAAAAAGCAACTTAAGAGAACTTATAAAAAGCATTACATGAAGGCATTAGTACTCAACTCCTATTTCCAGATCAGTTTTGTTGTCGAAAAGTCGATGACGTCATATCACCTTCTAAAAATCGGATGGAAGACCTCCTCATTGCTCGCAACGAGATCGTGTCTAGTTATTCTTCTTCTTGGTAGACACCCTTAATTTCTCAGCCATTTCTCAATCGATTTTAATGATTTTTACAGGGATGATTTAATTGGTGAATGTCTCTTTGCATCCCACTTCCTGTCTGAACTGTCTGAAAATTTACTTCCGCTTCTGAATTATCTCCCTTTTTAATGTATTTTTGTTTTCTAACTATTATAGTTAGAGACTTGTTTATAAAGAGACTTGAAATTTATATGCAAGATAGAGTGGTTATGGTAGATTTGCTTGCTTGTTTTAGATTTGACCAGAAGTCATCCCGGTAATCCGTGAAGCTCGCCTTGACCTGAAAATGTTGAAGTTAAATTTTTTTGACAATTTTTGGGAAATTTGAGATTTGATCACGAATATTTTTATTCTCTTAAATATTTTGTTAACACATGTAGGGTATCAAAAGTTTATCTATACAAGAGCTTCAACTGACACCAAGCAAAAGGGGCTGACCCCTCATATTAGGGGCCAAGAGGGGTCTGAGGTCTTTTATCTATATCGCTTTAATAAGAAATATTTTGTAATATATTATAGAAGCAAAAATGTTTATCTTTCAGTTATTTATCTAAACAAGATCCACGTTTTCAGTTGTGTTACATAATTAGGGGTTTTAAGAGGCTAGAAGTTCAATATTTTGATCATTTATATCTTAAAAAGGAGAAATATTTTGAAAAGCATTATAGAAGAGAAGATGCCCATAACAACGTTTGTAATAATATTTAACCACCAAAGTTTCATTAAATGGCCCCTATATGGAAATAAAGGGTCGGCCCCTGAAACAATCTTTCCCAAATATCTCAAGAACGGTAACAAATTTGGAAACACTTAATGAACGAAATATGTTTAGAACAAAAAGACCTTTTATTTGATCTCAAGAAAAAGGGACTGAACCCTCAAATAAAGGACCAAGAGGGATCTAAAGTCTTTTATCTATATCTCTTTCATAATAAATATTTGTAATGCATTATAGAATCAAAAATGTTTATCTTTCAGTTATTTAACTATACATGTTAAAAAGTTATCTAATATGCTACATAATTAGGGGTTTTATGGGGCTAGAAGTCCAATATTTTGATCATTTATTTCTTAAAAAGGAGATATATTTTGAAAAGCATTATAGAAGAGAAGATGCTCAGAATAACGTTCGTAATCATATTTAACAACCAAAAATATAGGGTCGGCCCCTGAAATAAATCTTTCCTAAAGATCTTTTGATACTAAAAAAGGGGCTAGTCCCTCAAATTAGGGAACAAAAGGGATCTCAATGTTTCCAATCAAAACTCTTATACATGTATCACAAACAAAACAAGGGCGAGAAGTCCAATACATTAATGATTTATTTGTTAAAAAAGAGGATAAATTTAAGAAAAGAGTCTGTTTAAAATCAAAGGATTTTTTCTACTATTTCCTAATCATGTTTTCCTGGTAAATAGCAAATAAAGGTCATACATGTATTTTAATTTCTAAAATTGGACGGAAGACCTCCTCGTTGCTCGCAACGAGATCGTGTCTAGTTTTCTTTATTTTCCTTTTTAATTAACAAAACAAACCAACAAACAAAACTGATCAAGATGAATATAATTACATGTATCAAAATAAACCTCAAAAACAAACTACACATTCATCCTTCACCCACAATATTGCCTTTTCGATATTTGTCATCGTTGTAGACCCGTGTAACAATCTATTAAGTAGGTGCTTGCACGACAAAGAACCCCTTGCTGATCTTCGTTTTCATTAACGCATGTAAAGAAAAAAACACCATATTTTGATTTATTCTTGAATTTCTTTTGATGTAAAAAAAAAAAAAGAGAAGAAATTAGTTCTCAGTCTCTCTTTATGCCTGTTTGCAAGCGGTTAATCTAAATTCATTTTGTATATCCTTTTGTAATTTATAAAAAATGCGATGTAAATCTTTTTTCCATGCAATATTTCGGATAAAGCAATGAAGAGTTGTTTCTTGAAATCTTATAAGACCATAAAATTGTAAAATGCTAACATTGAAAATTGTGCCCGACTTCTTTCTTTTTTAAGGTAAAACTTTATTGATTTAAAGAAACCTGATTCTTTGAGACAAAGTAAATTGACATAATCAATAAGAGTTTGACAATCTCTAACGGCAAGTCTGTAGCTCTTAATCTGAAAAAAAAATCGGATGGACGACCTAGGACCCGGATCGTCCATCCGAATTTCTTGAATATTGCCATTTCTTTCGTACGCGGACGCAATACTCACCGAGACTAAATGGTTCGTATCTTAAGTTTTAACTGCTTTGAAAGGTACATGTAATATTGGCATTCCGATTATTTTGAAAATCGATGAATAAACAAACTGGTTAAAATTACCGTAAAATTACCGACATAGGTCTTCCCCATGCGCGGATCTAGAAGGAAAGGGGGGTGGGGTGGGGGTTCCAGACCCCCCCCCCCCCCCCGCCGCAAAATTTCGTTCAATTACGTGTACATTAAAAACTTACCAAAATTATGCCTCGGACATCCCCTGGCAAACTCAAATAACCGCCAGACCTCATCCCCCACCCCGTTAAAATTTTATGATCCGCGCATGCTCCCCCTCCTCGAAAATCAAAATTATTCTTCAAAACCCCCTGTAAAATTTCCAGGATCTTCGCATATATACTGAAAGATTCATTTGCGCTTGCGTTCGATAAAAATGCGTGTAAAATGTTTGCCAATGGTCTTTTTAACTTCATACCGGGCATAACCACAGTCCCACTGTGTGAATAAAATGCAGCGAATCAAAGTATAGACAACGTGTAAAGATCTGTATTTGCTTATAAACAGCGAGAATTAAAGTTCACGCTTCTGGCTGTTACAGTGGCTCTTCTATTTATTTGAACTTACCCTTAGGATAAAACAGAAATTTGACGTATAAATCGCATTTGCAGACAAGAAAAGAAGTTTAAAAAATGTAAATATAAGCATTAAATCATTATTTTTTGAAAGATATAGTCTCATAACTGCAGCGGTGTGTGCATACAAATTTTCATAACACGCTAGCGCGCGTTACTCAATTTGTATGCACACAACGCTGCAGTTATGAGACTATATCTTAAAAAAAAAATAATGATTCAATGCTT
The DNA here is from genome assembly GCF_025612915.1 of Magallana angulata. Classification (NCBI taxonomy): domain Eukaryota; kingdom Metazoa; phylum Mollusca; class Bivalvia; order Ostreida; family Ostreidae; genus Magallana; species Magallana angulata. Next base: position 28,745,060 of record NC_069113.1, on the reverse strand, counting down.
AAATATATTGTACCATGGTCAGCTATCAATTTTTTGTATTACGTCACAAGTCACGCAGCTACGACGGAAGACCTAATCGTTGCTTGCAACGAGCTCGTCTCTAGTTTTCAAGAACTAACTCTTGTCAGCGGTGATGATTTGTGCTTAGGTCCAAACACAGTTTCAGTTTCGGTTTGCTAGAGTATCTGCATATTTATTTAAATCAACTCCCAAAAATGAATCAAATGTGCAGGTTCTAGTACAATAGAGGATATGTATACAAAGAAATTAAGCAGATCGGACAGGATTTGTTTACATATCACGTGACATTGTTTTTCGCGAAAATCTCACCAGTTAAGTGAAAAATGTACACATTCTATACACTTTTCTATGCACTTTGCTAATTCGAATATGCGCCATGAGCATTTAATTTACATTTTACATAAGATTCTTCTCAAAAATAGTTCGCCAGAAAATTTTAACACTAATGTGGAGCCATCCCCAAGGCGTCAAGTTTTTTAAAATCCTGATCCCTGGGTTTAGGGTTTGGCCACGGGGGGGGGGGGGGGGGGGTAAATTTTTGTATATATGGGAAAATCTTTAAAAATCTTCTCATAAAAATTTTGCCAGATAAGTGAAAACATATATTTATGTGGAAGCATTCTTGGATAGTGTTGTATAAAATTTATTCAACTCATTATCACTGGAGGTAAGGTGGAAAACAATATTACCATTTTTACTAAGGTATTATTTTAGGAAAATTATTTAAAATCTTCATTATTTATTAGGAACTCAATGTTTAAAATGCACTCAAAATTAAAATAAAATCCGCAAATTATACAATAATTTTAAATTTGATTATTTAAAGATGTTTGGATCCGAATTCTGTCAGTTTGGTATTGTTTCTCAGGTGAGCGATGTAGCCTCTGACCTCTTAATCATTTTTGTCACGTAGGGTTATAACCGAAAATACAAGACCAATGTGGCCAAATTTGGTAAGTACTAAGAACTATTTATCTTTCTCCTTCTATAATTAAAAAAATTGATTGGTCAATTTATAAAAATTTCTGGAGTCTGGATCAACCTAGATTAATTAAACAATATTGTAAAGGAAAAGCTTCTTTCTCTCGCACCAACCTGCAATTCCAAATCCCGCCAGCCCTTCTGCAATGATTAACAGGATAATTGCTGCAGTGTAGTTTTTGACGAAACCCACAGCTATGACTATTACGGCCTCTGGACCAAATCCTTCAAAAGTATCATGATTATTATTTGTTATTAAGACATAGCTAATGTGACAAGTTATTTTTTTGGTGCTTTACACCACAACCATCTATTAAGTCAAGGGTTTCTGATTTGAACCTCTCCTCACGAACGGGTTTGTTGGGAACGGGGTGGACCGAAATACTTGGCTAGCGAAGATGTACTACAACTAGTAGATTTATTGTTCATGGAACAATTATAAACCTTTCCACCTTTCTTATTTTGTTTTAAAAATTTCAAAATTGTTCCCATGAGCTTTTACCCCGTAATAAAATTACACATGCAGTATTATGACATACAGGTACTTCGAAACAAACGAGTGTCTGTGATGTTACTCCCTAGGAATGCCACTTACCAACGAGAAGGGACAGTTTGCGACCAGCTGTTGTTGATATCTTCTTCTTTTTAATTAATTTATCCATAAGAATTCCACTTAAAACGATAAAAACCGACATCAGAATGGGCGGTATAGATGTCAAGAATCCAATCTATAAAGAGAAGTGAGGATGGAAGACTTTCTACAAGGATCCTTAACTAATTCCTACAAATAACAACACTTTAACATGTGTGTACTTAATCCAACACTAGTAAGTTACCGTCGCAACACTGAGCGCAAAGACGTCAGCAAAATATTGGGGTATCTCCGTAACCATTGTGGCAAAAACCCAAGACCTTGTTACATTGGCCAGCAGTAATGCCCAGACAGGAAGTGACGTAAATATACCCTTCCACGGAATGCTCTTTGCCTTTTAAAATAAAGGAACAAGCACATAACATAAAACATTCAAATAAAAAAACCCATTTTGCATGAATTCAAAGATCGCTGACCTTGACTGCCGAAGCCTTTTGCATATTTGCGCCCTCTTCTTCATAGACTCTTCTCTCTTTCTCGCTTAGACGAGGGTGTTGTTCTGGAGTTTCATAGATTGTACAGAGCCAAATAATCGATAATACAACCCCCAGGGTACCTGGAATTAAATAACAAGTCAAGCTATCATAAAATTTAGAAAAATGTTGTTGTTGTTAATGTATATGTTGTTGCAATTGAAATTTAGAAAAATGAATCATTTAAAAAAAAATGCCTTAAGTTTTTGTGTACTAAACTTAAAGGTATATATGCCGTTTTAAATTAAAACTTAACAAGAAAGAATTTTTTTTCATTTTTCCATTTAGCCACAAAAGTTATTAACTTTTTGCAAATTATACAGTTTAAATCAAACTCAAAATCAGTTTGGATTGAAATGGTTTATGCTTTTAGAATTTTTAGTTAAAACAAAGTAGAACAAAATTTTGAAAGCTTTTGTGGAAAGAAGAAACCGGAGACCAAACATCGTATTTCATATGTCATATAGTGTTACCATGTCTTGGGTCAATATTTATGTTCCGAGAAGGTGTTAGGGAAAATCACCACCATCTAGTAGAAAACGCGAGAAAAATCTTCAGACAAATATGGTACGGCAGACACCACACAAAGTATAAGATAATTGAGTGCTTAAATCTCTGTTCCAGACTTCTAATGCCCAAAGAAATTTTAAATTGTTTAAATATTAACACTTCCTTTTCGTGTAGTGGTCGTGATTCAAGACTCCAGAGTCTTGATTTCATTCTTGAAAAATATAACAGAAATACTCAAAAGCATGTGAGTGGTGTTGCAAACAATAATAAATGGGAAATTAGATAAAAAAAATTTGATAATCTAGAAATATTATCCAAAAAGAATCCACGACCACCACACGCAGCCAAAACAATTTCAAAATTTTACCAAAGAAAGAGAGAACCTCAAGATAAAAATCAGACGGTCATATCATTTCAAACCCAGTTCAATTTTTGTATTTCTGGTTTAAATCAATCTGCTGACAAAATATCTCAAAATGTATTGACATTTACCCCTTTCTCTTTGGGAAATATGCGAACAATTTTTACAGATTTTCTGTTGCACTGTAAGTACCCAAGCCCTTTAAAATTTAAAAAATTCCCCATTTCAAAAACGGAGCAAATATAAATTTCAAAAGATGAGAACAAGACTAAAGCTTTTGGTTTTAATAGATGAAAACATTTCTATGCTACCTTCGGACAAAATTAGAAAATTACGAATCCGACAGAAAATTACTTAAAAATGCCAAGAATCAAGTTTATTAGACTTCCTAAAAATATTAGAAGTGAAGTTTTAGATTGTTCTGTTTCTTTTGAAAAAAATTGTTGAAATACGTATTTATTTAGACAGTTCTTACACATGCATCAACTCGGACTTGAAGCATTTCATTAAGCGAGTATGTACAAAGATGAAACTGTAAATATTGTTTACTGCCGTGTACGTTATATGTTATTTTATGCTAGTATTTAATGATATTCAAACTTAAAATATATTTGATGTGTGAATCTTAACTGTGTGAGTGTGTATTTTATTATGTTCATTTCTGTAATAATTATCGTTACAGATCACCTTAAATTATATACTAAGTACATTGAAAAATATATATTACAAGAACCCAACAACAACGATTTGCGTTAACATCAAAATGCGGCTGTGACATAGAGATAAACGGGAAAAAATAAAAGCATTTATTTAGCTAATGCTGGATTGGTAGAAATGTTAAGCTCTACAGGTAAAACGCGACAATGATTTTTCTTAGTTTTCTTCTTAATTAATTCTTAGTTACGCATCAAAAATTTCATCATTGAGATGTTTATTTCAATTTCAAATAATTTTCGGATCGGGTTAGGGGAGGGATCTTATTAGTTCTGAATAACAAGGAAAATTTAATACAGTTTTGTACAGGATGAATGCTTTTAATTAGGGTTAGGGTTAGGGTTAGGGTTAGCAAAAGAGATTAAACTTGTAATAGTAAGTACTTTAAAATTATGTAAATCTTAGACAGTTAGCCTTGGGTCAGCTGAGAGGAGAAAACTCATTCACCATTTTTAACACTATATAGAGCAACACTTGTCGTTTTATTCATATTCATAGAGTCTAGTCTTTGCGCATGCACCAACATAACCCTGGAATTACTAGAGTCAGTTCAATCAAACGCGCCCTATAAATTGTATATGTTTTGAGTCGTACATTTGAGTTTGAGTTTGATCCCAGACGGGATAATTTTGCATTTATTATCATAAAAGTACAATGTGTGAAAATAATGGTCAATTGCAAAAGAGCTCTCATCGATTGTCTTCGACACCGATACGCAACCATCCTCATGAAATGCAGGTGACAATATCTATTTTTCTGTTAGCAGCACACAAACCTGTTCAAATGTAAACAACCCTGTCGTATTACATGTACCTCGTTCTGAATGCTGCTTGGCTAGTACCTCGTTATTATATTTTTTTTTAAATTGCTAAATTTTCTATAAACTTCTTTTTCATATATATATCAAGTCATGCTGACAAAATTTGGGTCTGGTTTTTAACATTGCAAAAATGCCGTTAAAAACGGCATATATACCTTTAAGTATATATAAACACAAAATCACAAATATGTATATAAAAACAAAATTGGGGATCAGTGTTCCCCATTTTTCCTGTTTTAAGGTAGCAAGGGACAGTATCGAATAAAGTACCCGTCAATATTTTTGTAAAATTGAGAGTTGCTGTACTTGAAGGCTTATGAGTGTTGCTAAAATTCATGAAATGATTTTTAATGATTATCATTAGTTAGAGGGGTGTCTCTTGTTGAAATTGATATGCAATATGTAGGCCCCTTTCGTAGGTACATGAGAATCAGAAGTAAAATGCGAAACCTGCGGCTTTGACTGTTGTGCTGACTTTACACAGTGAAATTGCAAGTTACAGACGGGAGGTAAAATAACACGAAAAGTAGGTGGATGGGACATTGTAAACTATACACCGGTAAGTTTCTGACATGTGATAGTGCAGCATGCACGCGGTAGGGAAGGTCAACCCTCTGCAGGGAATTAGCTGGGGGAGGTCTAGAAAGCTGAAAAATCATGAAAAATTAGCAAAATATGAAAGGGTCAAAATCTCATAAAAACCAGTATGTAGAGAATTTTACAGGTTTTGATTAGCAATTTTCTTCAGAAATTGGTGATTGGCCTTATAAAGAGTGAATTAAAGGTATTTGTGCTGAATGGGAACTGAGGAAATTCTAGTTACAGAGTTCCGAAGACATGCATCCCTTGGCTACAATGAATTGGATTAAAAAAACTGTCCCCTGCCACCTAAAGGGACTTGGACACGATTTGACTTAAAATTTTCAAATTTTATTTTCCCATTTTCAATGTTTATACTGATAAATATAGAAGTTTACAATGCTATGTCAAAATTTGAAAGTCAAATATCAAGTTATAAGCAAGATACAGAGATTATAATGGTTTGTTCCCGTTTTGCACACATTTGAAAATTAGGTATCGAAAAAATGTGTGCGAAACGGGAATTTGACCAGGTGAGATAATTGCTTAATTGCTATAGTCTATATCACAGATCCTGCGAGGGCAATTGACAATAAAATAAATAAAACATATCTACTCGCAATTGAAATTTACATGTATTTTATGTTACAATATAACTTGCATAAAAGCACATTTACATAATAATTGATATCCATATTCATAAATTTGATTTCAAACATCAATTTGGTCATGAACAATTTCATTATTTTTTTTAAACAAGAAAGATTATTGCAAAAGTGTTGAATATGTAGTGCTTTTGTTTAACTAACTGCCGATAGGAAGTACATGTACATGCTAAAAGTTTGAAGAGAATATCTTAATATTTAATTATTGCTTTTGCTGACATAAATGGAAGAAATGTGTCTAGTGAAAACGCTGCTAAAATTTTTCATTTATGTTGTGTTATATCTTGAATAATCGAAGAAAATAGACAAACTGTATGATGATAAATAGGCAATTTTATATGCATGTTTCAAAAACTGTAAATTTTATTTCACAAAACCTATCAAATGTATTCCCAATTCATGCATTTTCAACCTTTTTCAGTTTGAGGTACCCGTATATCGCATCAATATTAAAATATTATTTTTGTCAGATTTTTTATGTATTTAACCTCCGATTTGAAAAACTAGAAAGTGACCCGCCATATACTAAAGCGGTGATGTCATAAGAACTACTGTCAAGGTCGCTACTTCAAACATTGAAATATTTTGTGATAAAAATCTGTTTTCTTTCATAATATTCTTTCTGTTGATACCAGACAATCAATTATAAACATGCGTTTTACATAATTTGCAACTCAATTGTAAAAAGAGACACGGAGTACCCCATATGACTGTCTATGTAGTTTTCCCCTTCATCATATAATTATCCATTGAATCAGCTTCCAATTGGCTTTGGACCATTTTTCCTAATTCATTTGGTTTTATATTTAAGGTAAATGGACAAAAATGTAAAAGTCAATTCATCTAATCTAATCATTATTTTTTAATCAGACTTTTTAAATATATCATTATCTTTATTTTATCAACCGAAAAAAAAATGGTGATAGTTATTATTTATTAGACCTAAAACACAACAAAATATCTGTATCTTTCTTGTTTTATCGTTAAGACACTGATAAAACACAGGTAAAAATCCAGGTATAATCTTTGACCGAAAGCAGACTATAATTGCTATCACAACACAATTCACACCTATTGTACTATACCCAATTATCAAATGTGTGCAAAACGGGAACACACCATTATAATTCTTTGTTTTGTAAACAAAGCTCAAAAATGTCTTTTTTTACAAATGTGTTGTATTGGTGTAAGTTTCAATCAAATGTATCTTTCTTTTGTTGAAAATAGTATTTATGAAGATATTGAATTAGTTTAAATTGTTTTTTGCATGTTATTATGTCTAGGAAATGGTAATTCTCTACATTTCATTTTTTGTAAACAACTATAAGACTCGAGCTTTGTTTACATAACAACCAATTCTTACTTCTGTATCTCGCTTGTAACTTGACTTTAACATTCAATATTTTGGTCAATCATTTAAAATGCACCAGTTAACCATTTTATACATAAAAAATAAAAATAGAATTTTTGATCTCAAATCGTGTCCAAGTCCCTTTAAGTTCAAAATGTAAATGATTATCTTTAAACAAGAGTCTACAAAATGTTTCTGATTATGTTAATTGATAGACCGTGCCCTGCTGACAGATGTGTGTGTTGTGTCTATGTTTGATGAGAACTCCTCCCATTCGTGACTGTGTTTATTACCGTATATCAACAGCCCAGCGTTCCAGCTGATGTAACAGGTGGCCACCCCCGTCACCACCGAGGCGAGGGTGGTGCTCAAGTAGACCCCTGAAGAGACAGATAGAACTAAGTGCAAGTGTTATAGATGTGATAGATCTCAAAATGTCACACAAATCAATTCACTTAATTGTCAAGAATGATACAAATTCTGATCATCAAATTATTAATTTTCCCAATTTTGACCTGAGTATGAGAATCCGACGATTCCAGCCCGCTCCGACACTGGGGCCCACGCCGACAGAATGGCGCTCAGCGCTGGCTGACACATACCCTTTTGTAATGACAATTCAAGTTTATAATATTTTACATGAAAAATATTCATAATCCATATGACAAATTTGGAAAAAAAAAAACCTTTGGCATACCTCTGCAAGTCCTTGGATGAATCTAATCGCAAATACTATCATTGTACTGTATGGCATTAAAAATGCCAGGACCAAGAAACAAGACCCACTCAGGAAGATGGATCCTCCCAGTATTCTATTTAAGACATTGGATAAGTGAATTTGTAAAATTCTTTAATAAAGATACTCCAAGTCAATGCTTTTCTAACAAATTGCTATTTTGCATGGCATAAAATTTTCTGCAAAATACATATGCAAATTAAACTAAGTTTACAAAAATTTAGATTATTGATATTCAAAATTTGTACAGTATACTTTGATTTACTATTGTGTTTGTTGATCAAATTTGGAGAGATACAAAAGTATCATTATTATTTGCATTTGAGGCAGGCGAAAAAACAAATTATGAGTCAGAATTAAGGGACAACAATACTTGAAAATATTCGATTAATTTAAACCTATGTTTGCGTTTTATAAATGTAGTCATTTGTTGATACGTCATTGGTGATCCCCATCTAAGTCTGACTGACTGTAAAGATCGGTCTATTTTTATCTGTTTAACCACACCAGTAATTGTTTCTGTCCAAAAGAAAATTCTTAGACCTTAGACATAGATAAACTAGTTTACCTAGAATGATAAAAGCTAATGCTCACTTTGTAGGAGAGAACCTGAGTGCTAGGAATCCCCCAGGTACCTGAGTGATGACGTAACCCACAAAATAGGCTGTGTTGAAGTACTGTGACGTAGCAACGCTCCAATCCAAATGTAGGTCGTACGCTGTGCCGTTTAAATTGCACTTGAACATAAATCATATTTCTATATGTCATTTGCAAATATATAATAGCGAAACCGATAGAATAGCAAAAACATTCAATTCTGTATACATGTATTTACATTCAGTGTATATTTTCCCTTATGTATGCATTGGAAATCTGCGACAATCAATTTCCTATGAACACACTTAGGTTAGATGATGAGTTTTATTATGACGAAACAAACGTCACAAGCGAAAATCAGAGTTCACGCTTGTGGCTGTTACACTGACTCTTCCATAAATTTAACTTACCCTTAAATAATTTGCTAAATAAAATCATTGCCATGTTTGATGCTTGTGGTGTGTTTAAAAAAAAAAATAATGGGTGAATGTTTTGCATAAAAACTTAGTATATCGAGCCATTTTCAAGGAACATTCTGCATAAAATAGTATAGTCTCTTTCACTTTTGATGTTATTACTAGGTCAGGCGCGGATCGAAAATCAATTCCTACAACGCATGTTAATTGTTGCAACAGCAGAAAAAAACTATTTTTTGTATTGTCACATTTCTTTCTAGAACACATTCTATCCACCAATTAATGAAGATAAAGTTTAAAATCAATATACGTCTAGAATTTATATTTGACAACAAGTACCTAAATTCTATAAAATAGACTATAAACACGAGGCACGATTTTTACTGCGAAACTGAAAGGGTCAAATAAAACCACGTGGTCTAAAATTTAAATGACAATAACATTCGCAGGGGTGAATAGCTGGCTTTGGGTTTTGCTAAAACTCGGAACGGAAACGTAACAGAACGGAAAACGGAAAATATCATATCACGTTTATCGCTGTAAAAGGGTATAGACTGGTCAGAAACGATTTACTTTGTATCATTTAGTCATATCTAATGAATGATTATCAACATGTTGCTGTCTTATTGATATTCTTATGAATGTCTATCAAATATAGCATTGTAGTTGAGTATGAAGCGGAAAAAAAATCAAATGTATACGAATTGCGAAATATTTACTTATTTTTCTTATATGGTATTGCTGGCATATCAGCATAACGTACGCAGTTAGTGAAAGCAATTCATGTGTTTTATGAGTATTTTTATATTTCAAATATGATGTATATACTTACATCAAATTGAATATTCGGTGTTCTATTATAATACGATCTTAAATCATACAGACGATACAGTATCATTGAGATGAAGAAAAAAAACCCCGTACGACTGACTACATTTAAAATTAAAATACATTAACCAGAGACATAAATAATATGTTATCTATGTCTCTGATTAAACATTAAAATACCCGGTACTTAGTGAAACTATTATTTTAAGCAATGCAATTTTGTTTACGTTTGCATTACTTGCTTGGCAGTTGTTCATTCCTGCAGCTTTATAAATATGATCCGAATAGAGAGCTCTAGACGTTGCCTGCTCTGATTTTCCGATTATAAATTGAGACTTTAGTCTGTCGATCCCAAAATATTCACTCAGCACATGTGGACGATTTAAAAAAATACACATACCTGCAATTGAAATAGATGTTGAAATGCAAAACCACGTAGACTTCTTTATTTTCAGCTGTGTATTAAAACCAGCTGATGAGCTAGATAAGACGTTATAAAGAAAGAATAATGAGAATTTTTAATGCTTCTGAAAGAGAATCGCTTGAACCCTGAGGTATATATAAATATGGAGCTATTCTGCAAAACGTGAATCGAGGATATTTTGGGACAGAATATAGTGGCCAATGCATGTACTTTTAATTTTGAGGAAATAATTATTCTTGAATAAATAATTTAATATTGCTAATCTTTCAAAAAAATTCAAAAATTGCATAAAGTATATCGTTTTTAGCATGACTAACAAATCTATGAAGTAAATAACATTAGATAAGATTTTCCGTTCCGTTTTCCGTTCCGCGTTTTAGCAACACCTATCTGACATTATGCAAATTGACAAATGTAAAGTCTACAAGTTTGTCGAATTTTGAAATGACCTTATATGGCAACTGCCTTACGGCGGGAAAAGGCATACTGCAATCGCTGGAATGGACAAAGATAATCGTAATATTCATATAAACTGTTGCAATAAGTTTTTAATGAACGACACTTTTTCTATCGAAAATACCGGTATCATTTTTGGAAAAATTATGGAGTTATGATTGAAACTGGACAAAACAGGAGGGGGTTTATGTATATGAAAATCGTTATCGATGTGATGAATGCACTAATTTCTGTAATGCCTGATATCTTATTTCTCTAAAATAATTTGATATGTAATTTAAACTTGAATATAAGTGAATGAGTACTCTTCTCTAGAAATGAGACAGATCAAGAAATTCCCTAGGAGGTGAATATATTATGAGCGGCTTTGGGTTTGGAGACCGCCGTGAGTTCCCATGTAGCTCCATTGCTTGTGAATTCTAAGAATTTTGAGAGAATTTTAACCGGGTTTTCCAAAGGAAAAATCCGGTTATTGAAATAGTGAAAATGGCGGTCGGGCGGCTGGCTGCCAAAAAAGGTACCAATTACTCCTCGTACAGTGTCAAGATAGGAAGTTGTTCTTTTGCAGATCAATTGTACACATATCAGAGGTGTACAAATTGCTAGAATTTTGATATCTGATAATTAATGAGAAAAAAATACCAGCTGTTTAACTTTTTGGGTAAATTTATTGCATTAGAATACCCCATTTCTCTGGATAGGTAGTATTTATCAATTCAGGATTGACAAATTGATTATGGATACTGTTCACACAAAAGAAAACCCGGTTTGCTGTCACATTTACATCTTTTCTCTTTAATTGTTAATTTTCTGAATGTGTTAGAATTAAACGATCGCGACTTGCAAAGATTTGATAATTTTTCGCGAAAAGATGTTGTAACTATACATTAATTTTTACTTTTGATAAATATCAAAATGATTTTGTTGTGCAAGTGTATAATAAGAGAATTATATAAGAACTTTTATCATAATTAATTAAAGCACAACGTTTTGTTAACAATTAAAAGGTTTTGAAAGGTAAACAGTGCATGTTCACAAGTGGCTGTAAAGCTGTATCATATATAATAGCTCTCCGGAAATTTTTTATCAACCAACTTCACTAAGTGAGTCTGTATTGAACCGACATTCAGGACGTCATACTCACATCCCGTAATACTGGTAATTGCTTGAAATAAAAAAAAAAACCAATTTTCACCTGCATTTTTCCAGATTTATTGCCGACAATGCAAAATGAAACATATTTAGAAATAATTTATACACATTTTAATTTCACGACAGTTAGCCTTTTTTCGGAATTTTTATTTATTTTCTAAAAAAGGGGGAGGGTTGTCGCTTCTTATGTCTAATATTATTCAAAATCTCAATACCAATAAACCCAATGTCTTAAAATAGTGTTTGTTTTTCTCATTGATAACTTTGCAACTCAGCAAATATAAGACCAATTGGTCGATCCTGTGTAATTTTTCGCCGGGGGGGGGGTGTCTTGTCCCAACTTTGTGGTAGCGATAGAGATGTTAAAAAATTTTCTTTATTCAGCCGAGCTTTAACAAACTTTATATTTATACTTTATACTTTAACAATTTGTTGCTTGTACTCTAATAAAAATGCGTGTATATCTATTTATATGTATATCCAAACAAAGTCATTATATTTATTTTATCTAAAGCCGATCGAATTCCTCACTGGCATCTTGATTATACAGAGATAATATGAGAATACATTTTTTTTAAATTTATTCCGTCCCCATTCCGGCGATTACGGCATGCCTTTACCTGCAGCTAGCCTTTTCTATCGGCGACGTCACTGTTTCCATATATGGTCATGTCAAAATTCGACACACTTGTAAACTTTACATTTGTCGATTTGTAACATGTCAGCCGTGCTATAAAACGGAGATACAAATGCAATGACTACAGATAGAAAGTGTGTATTATAGCGAGCGCAGCTCGCCGGCGCGTAGCGCCGGCGAACGAAGCGAGCTCTAAGAACCAGTGTGCGCGGGAACTAAACCTACAGTTCATCAAACCAAGGGCGCTTTCCATTAACGTTGCCTCGCCGGCGACGTAATCGGGAAACGGTGACGTTAATGGAACGGTTGGCAACGTCACAATGATCCATCGATGACGATTGCATCTTAAAACTAATACTTATCTTAAAATTTGATCAAGAAATTTTGGATTTTTGCAGTTTAAATGTATTTCAATGTAGTAGGACAAATTGTAGTTTTAGAAAAACTGGTTTTGTAGAAGATGATAACTTCAACACCATATTGTTTCCTAATCGGCAACGGTATATTGCGTTGCCACAATCGCTTGCCGGCGACGCGCGTTCCAGCAATCGGCAACAAAGGCAACTCCGGCAAATCGGGCGATGTCGGTTAAATGGAAAGCACCCCCAAATTTTTGTCTACGTCCCATAATGCTCTCTAATATTTTCACCCGTGGTGCTATGCCAAAAATGGCCGACTTTTAACTCGTGATTTACGGTGTCTTAAGGTTTGGAGACACGTTTTGAGTACCGCATATGCTTTGGCGAGACTCAAGAGATTTGTTACATGCTTCCATACTATTACTTATTCAATAGGTTTGTTACTGACTGTGTACAGAAATTTGTGGGGTCGGTAAAGTCCTTTTATGGACTTTACCGATCCCACAAATTTCTGTTCACAGTCAGTAACAAACCTAATAAGTGTTTTGTTTTGTCGAGGACCTAAAGTTTGATATGTAAACAAACAGAAGATAATACATAATATTAAAATTCATAGCTTAATTCTCTAATTTTTTACCTTTCTCGTCAGTCGTCTGTGCAAACCTGGATGCCATATTGTAGGATCATAATATTACGTCACGGGCAAAGGGGGGTCACTCTAAATATTTTGGGGCTTAAAACTCAAAGGTATGGTTGAACATTTGTGTAAAAAATCAGCTTGAATAACGTTACGTCCGCCATGTTGCCGTATAAATTTTGACGCTTGTCGTGTAAAGGAATTTATAAGGCAATCACGTGACGCTATTTATCCAATGACGTCGAGACATTCCAGTCCGAGGCAAAACAAATTCATATATTGAGTCGAGATACGTAAACTGAGGCCGCTTTCCATTAACGTTGCCTCGCCGGCAACGTTATCGGGAAACGGTGACGTTAATGGAACGGTCGGCAACGTCACAATGCTCCAACGAGGACGAATGCAGCTTAAGGTAGCTCGCGGGTTTACCTGCTTGTGAGAAAACCTACCTTGAAAATTTGTCCACGTGATCCATAGGTTTTATAGTTTTATTTCTAAAATTTATTTAAGATTCGTCTGCGCGGTAATAATGTTATTGTGTTTCAAATACAGTGTCATTAATAAAATCAAGCAACGCCATTTCAATGAAATATATAGTAAAATGCACATTTTAACCGAGAAACGCATTACAAAACTATGCTCCAAACTTTTAAACGATTCAGACGAAATTAATCATACTCAACACAAAAACAGAGGAGATAATTATGAATCAATTCATAAAAAAATATTAGTATGTGTTCTCGGCCAATTTTTGGCAAAAAAACTTTTAAGATTTAAAAGATTTCTCAAAACCTTATATTTTCATTACGACGTTAGCCTGACGTCATCATTTCCTTACTTCTTAGAACACCAAAATTGGAATGCATTTATTGATAAGACTATAGTTGTTTAACACATTTTAGAACATGTAAATGCTTATTAGACATTATTGTGAATGTTATCAAATGCAGTTAATGTAAGGCTGTAAAGATACAGAAAATTGCTATTTTTGTTTTTATGAAACTCTGAGTCAATCAATGCAAAAATAAAATGGTAGGCAACTACTGACATTATAAGTAAGTAATCGAATAAAACAGTTATCTCAAGCCAAAAGAAATTTAAGAATATAATCGGTAGTACAGATTACGGAAGTTATAATTGTAAAAAAAAAAGCGAAGTTAATGCATTCATTCTATTTTAAAACATGACTTTAAATGTAAGAGTTCTAACGCACACTCATTCTTTATCTTTATAGAACAAAATGTGACAATGTATGTGACATCTTTAAATTTTCAGCACCTGACATTATAAATCTTTGTATAAACAGTCATAAACCGCATATAAGCTTTTTAAAGTATTTTCTTTTATACTTCTAAATATCTCATTTGTCATTTTAAAAAAAAATATGAATTTACTATGACGGTCAACTCTTTACATCGATTCCTATTGTGACGTCAGCAAACCCGCGAGCTACGTTAAGACTGATACTTATCTTAAAATTTGATCCAAGAATTTTGGCTATTTGCAGTTTAAATGTATTTCAATGTAGTAAGACAAATTGTAGTTTTGGAAATACTGGTTTTGTAGAATATGATAATCTCAACACCATATTGTTTCCTATTCGGCAACGGTATATTGCGTTGCCACAATCGCTCGCCGGCGACGCGCGTTCCAGCAATCGGCGACGAAGGCAACACCGGCAAATTCGGCGATGCCGGTTAAATGGAAAGCACCCCTAGACGAACAAATCATGGATGACGTCACAGTGCTCTCGCGCTATATTTCCCGCGATAAATTTAGAGGTGGATCAAACATCTGTAATGAGTGTACTGGCTATTTCAGTAAAGACTGCGATACATGCCTCATTGACAATTGATTTGTTTTTAATTTTTTTAATATAGAGATTACTAGTATATAAATAAATACTAGCAAGAGCCATACTTTACTCCATTTTTAAGCTAATTGTGCATGCATATGCAGGTAAGTATATGAGTAGGGAGGAAATAAACAATAGGACATTTTCTCTCTCTCTCTCTCTCTCTCTCCTCTCTCTCTCTCTCTCTCTCTCTCTCTCTCTCTCTCTCTCTCTCTCTGAGTCTGAGTCTCAGAAATCTGAATAATTCGCCGATGTAGAGCTTTAGGGGTTGAATTATCCGAAGTTTAGGACAGAGTTAAGTTGTTTGACGCCAGTTCTCTTGATTGTTATTGATTTAATTGCCAGGTCAAACCAAATATCGGCACGACAGCAGATTTTTGAAAAATCGCGTTGCATTCCTGAGCGAAGCTCATGGCAGGGTTTTTACTTATTTTGACTCTAGGTATTATTTATTGATAAGATTGCCGACTCCTGTGGTTATATGAACTTATGGGACCGACGAGCATTCAATGCTTATATGAACTTTCTCGTGACGTCACAATCATCATAGCACGCGCTTATTGCTTGTCGCTAGGACATTTGGTTGGTACGTGAATAATTTAATTCTGGTTGTAACGCGCTTTCTGATTGGCTAAAAAATTATTTTATATCGTATAAAGAATGTTGCCTACGTCATAGTAAGACTAAAGTCAAAAACGCATCAATACGCCTGACGTTATGTTTGAATTTTGTACAGTTTTACGTAATTTTAAAGGTCAAATGACCGTTTTTATCTACAATGAAGAGTAAAAAAATTAAATTATAAGAAATGAATTCAATATTTATTAGTTTTATACGATGAAAAATGGTTGGAAACAGTTTTCGCTTTTTTATAAACCGCGTAAACTGCCCCAAACCATTTTATATCGTATAAAACAAATAAATATTGAATTCATTCCCTAATTAAATCTAATTATAAATTGATTAAATCCTTCAGGATTTGATCACGTGACCAACCAACTTCATATCCCTGTGAAATTTTTAAATTGCTGTTTATTTCTTAAGTAAAGCTAGATTTCAGCATTCAAATATTAAGAGGAGTGTAGTTTTACCTCAACAAAGGTAACGTCATCACTGTCGTTGTCTATGATGACGTAAACCATCACCATGGTGAACACCGTCCTGAAGCCAAAAAGGATCAAGAAACACAGGAACGACAAAAGAACCACACTGACTCTTTTTGGGACACTCATTGTATATTGTAGTAAACCGCCTATTGATGAATATTTATTAAAAAAAAATCAATCCCAAAGCATGGAGTTACTTAAATTTCTAAACGTTATAGGGTTAACGTAGATAATGGTCTTTTCAAAGTCAAGATTTTAAAATTATTTTAAGGTGTGTTTTAAATAAAAAGAATATAAGTTTTTAGGCGTTCGTAGTTAATTCAACTATGTTTAAGGTATGTCTTAAATTAAGCTGTACATACCTGAAGAAATGTTCCCTATCTGCTCCTGAGGTAAAAACTGTACTTATGATCTCGGCATTGTTTAATTACTCGAGAACAGAATACAGGTGCCGTGTGCAGGTCAGCATATCAGCTCATATAACGGTATACTTCTACATTGTGATACAAACACTAGTAAGAGGCAAAGACAGTATTTTATCTGCGTCTCTTTCGAGATACATGTAATCAATGCGGGGACATATTGGTACATTGTTAGCGAACACAGAGCCTTTGTGAACGATCCGGGTCGAGTTTTAGTACAGGAAATACTAGTAGATAGATAAAAATTTGAAAGGCTTGTGAAATATATTTTCCAGTTCTGCTTTGAATGGTTTATATTGTCTTAGTGTAAAAGTTGAGTTTTGATACAGAAAGTCATTTCTTTACGAGAATTTTCTCAGAACAAATTAGACAAGAATATCATGGTGGAAAATTTAGGGTGATATGTGTTAATGCTCTACTTGAATATTTATTTTCTACAAAGCTCACTCCCTTCATATCCGCACATGAATACATGAATGAATATATTTCATAATTAAAACGAACCACATCTATATATATATATATATATATATATATATATATATATATATATATATATATATATATATATATATATATATATATATAGATGTGGTTCGTTTTAATTATGAAATATATTCATTCATGTATTCATGTGCGGATATGAAGGGAGTGAGCTTTGTAGAAAATAAATATTCAAGTAGAGCATTAACACATATCACCCTAAATTTTCCACCATGATATTCTTGTCTAATTTGTTCTGAGAAGCTTCTGCAAAGTACTTTTATCAAACAAATATCGCGGATTTAAGAAACGAATTAGCGCTTTTTTTTGTTTAAAATTTGTCACATCTTAATTCCTATGTAAATTAAATAAATTTCGGAGATGCATAATTATATAGGTACTTAATTATTTCATATTATATTATTGTAAGTTGTCATCTTGGTTCAAACTCTGAATGTCTACCACTTCACTCTCATATTTGTCATTTCGGGGTGGTTATCGAAATAAAAAATTGAAAATGAAAATATAGTTTTTGCAATAATTTCTCAATAATCAAGATCAAGAATGCTTATTTAATTTAAGGTTAAGTGATCGAATGAATGTTAGTTTAAGATAGTGGAGTGGAGTTTGTTCTGACTATCTTTACTTATATGATTTATGGTTACAATAATTATTAATAAAGTGGATTAATTTTGATTCTAAAAAATGTAGATAAATACAATGTTTGATAATTTACAAGTTTATATGTATGACGCTCAAGGTGTTAAGCATTTATTTAAATCATTCTGTTTCTTTACTGGCAAATGTCATGTTATTTTAATACAATTATATCAATAATATTGAATGCCGTCAAAAAAACCAATATATTGGCTGTATAAAAATTCATTACAGGAAATGATACATGTATGTCCAACACATGAAAGCTCATCAAATGGCGAATTGTGGTCATTTGACCGGTACACTTGTTCCTAATCCGACATACAAAATGTAATGAAGATTTAAAATCATCCGTTGATTTTTTAACTTAATTAAGCCCTTTTCGTGTTTTTTGCTGGCATTATCTTTTATTTGAATATATGCAGAGCGACACTACCATTCTGTGATGTTGTGTCATAGGTAGATCCATAAGTCGGTTTGTGTACCTTCACTTTCTGCAGCCACTAGTTTCTCATAAGCCGATTGAGCCCATTCCTGCTGTTTTCCCGATCCAAAAGTGGTGTATAATATAACATAAGAACGCTTGCGTATTTATGGAATGCCATAGCTGCCTTAAGGTCAATTTCATATTATATGAATTGGTGTATTTTTTATATGCAATAGTAATATCATTATATGCAGTGCTAACATCATTATATGCAGTGCCAACATCATTATATACTATTATTTCACCATTATATTTAGGGGTAAAATCTGTATATGAAGAGGTAACATTATTACGTTATGTCGTAAGATCATTATGTGCAGTAGTTTATTCATTATATGCTATGAATAAATCTTTATATGATATGATAAACTCATTTCATACAGAGCTAAACTCATTATGAACTATTGTTCAATCGTTATGTTATATGGTACACTCTTCATGTGCAGTTGCAAAATCCTTTTATGCAGTGCAACTTCTTAACATTAGGTGATAAGTTCATTATATGCAGTACTAACATCATGTTATGGTGTATTAAAACCATTATGTATGGTGGTAAAACCTTTATGTATTGTGGTGAAAGCTTTACATGCAATTGTAAATCCTTTATATGATGTTACAATTTTATAATATGCCGTTGTTGAGTCATTATATTATGAGGTCAGTTCTTTACATGATGTGATCATTTCATTATATGGAGTGGTGACTTCTTTATATGCAGTCGTAACTCTTTATGATGAGGTTGTAAACTGGTTCTCGCTGAAAAGTTTTAATGGGGAGGAGATCCAGTTTTACTTTTAAAAAGATGCCGCGTTCATTGTGACGATGCACATTTCCTGGTCAACTTGTCGTTTGTTTTGAAGAGAGAGAGAGAGAGAGAGAGAGAGAGAGAGAGAGAGAGAGAGAGAGAGAGAGAGAGAGAGAGAGATGTGTGATAAATCGAATGAATTTTAGTAGAGTACGCGTTTAATTTTAAAAGTCAAATAAATTTCAAAAAATGTTTGAATTTTGTAGAAATTTAATACCCCCCTCTGCTTCTAGATCCGCGCATACAGTTAGGAAGATCACTTTATGTATCTTGATATTAACATAGAACAATTTGATTTCTACTTGCTATTGTGTTTTAAACAATATATGTAATTCTTTGAAGCTTTTTGAATTAATAAATCTAATTCTGTCTCTTCAAAAACGTTTAAATTGAGGAGTTACTTTGCTCTTGATTGTTATTTAAAATAATTTTAATAGCATCCATATAAACCGTGGTGCTTGGAACAAACTTATCCGTATTTTGCTGATTCATACATTATTGCACGGCTTGCTTTTAACGATGTCGAACAATGTGTATATATATTTTGAAAACGACATTTTTTACAAAAAAAAAATACATTAACTTTATCGATTAATGCGTTACTTCCTCGTTCAGCAGCAAGTATTCTAGCTGCAGACCTGTAGCTCTCTGGTTGAAAAAATTCGGAATTTGTCTATCCGAATTTTTTCAACCAGAGAGCTACAGATCTGCAGATACAAATATTTAAAATGTGAACAAAGTCGGTAACGTTGAAAAAATCAGCCCACATGTAAAATATTACAATGACAAGCGTTTTGAAACTTATTTATCCCGACATCATTTATTTTCAAAACCATCGGAATAGGGGTATTACCTTTTCAAAAATTAATTTAAAAAATACCAAGCTCGGTGATTATTCGGACATCCTGCGTAACCACTCGGCTATACTAGAAACGATGAAGTTTGCTAAGATTTAAAACACCGTTTTTTAACTTCGGAGGTTTTTTTTTCGAAGTTTAATCTTTAAAAACATGCCTCTTTGAAACACAAATCGGATATGCCTTGAAACCAGTCACATTTTTCAGTGAAACCATTTTACAATTTGTTTAATGCATGGGGGTCTTGAACGGGGTGGGGGTGGGTCGCGGGGAGGACCCCGCCCCAGAAAAATTAAAATTTCTTAAAATGTCCATGAAATTACCAAAAATTTGCCTCGGACCCACCTCCCCCCACCCCTTCGACAAACTTCAGTATTCATCGTACCCCCCCCCCCCCCCCGAAAATTTTGTACTGATCCGCGTATAAAATGGACCTATAAAAATGATATGACAATATCTGCAACAGCTTTATGGAAAATAGCACAGGAACTGCAACACCTTCTTTGTTGGATTTAAAATACAAAAATACATACCCGGTGAGCTTAAATTTTATTAAGTGGATGAAACAACCATAAAAAGAGGTTAAGACCAACCAATTTCTTTATTATTTCTTGAAAATCAAATTAATTTTAAGAAAAACGAAAAATAATTTTTATTTATGTCTATGAATAATAATCTGTCTATTCCTTTTGCGTTGGAGGCATTAATCAGCGAGGAGTAGCATCTACCTGGTACATTGAAACAAAGGTCTTTCTACTTTGATTTTGAAACGCTTGCTTCATTTTTTGTAATTTCTTTTACTCTTAAATTAAAAGCATACTCTACTAATAATAAATAAGATTTTTCACACAAAATGGGTTCAATGATTGATATTATGATATCGATGTTAAAGGACAGATAAACTCTCTCTCTCTCTCTCTCTCTCTCTCTCTCTCTCTCTCTCTCTCTCTCTCTCTTCAAAACAAACGACAAGTTGACCAGGAAATGTGCATCGTCACAACGAACGCGGCATCTTTTTAAAAATAAAACTGGATCTCTTCCCCATTAAAACTTTTCAGCGAGAACCAGTTTACAACCTCATCATAAAGAGTTACGACTGCATATAAAGAAGTTACCACTCCATATAATGAAATGATCAGATCATGTAAAGAACTGACCTCGTAATATAATTACTCATCAACGGCATATTATAAAATTGTCACATCATATAAAGGATTTACAATTGCATGTAAAGCTTTCACCACAATACATAAAGGTTTTACCACCATACATAATGGTTTTAATACACCATAACATGATGTTAGTACTGCATATTATGAACTTATCACCTAATGTCAAGAAGTTGCACTGCATAAAAGGATTTTGCAACTGCACATGAAGAGTGTACCATATAACATAACGATTGAACAATAGTTCATTATGAATTTAGCTCTGTATGAAATGAGTTTATCATATCATATAAAGATTTATTCATACTTATTAAACTACTGCACATAATGATCTTACGACATCACGTAATAATGTTACCACTTCATATAAAGATTTTACCCCTAAATATAATGGTAAAATAATGGTATATAATGATGTTAGCACTGCATATATAATGATGTTAGCACTGCATATAATGATATTAGCACTGCATATAATGATATTACTCTTGCATATAAATGAAATACCAGTTCATATAATATGAAATTGACCTTAAGGCAGCTATGGCGTTTCATACGTATTGGGGAGATTTACTTTGCATCCTGTGAAGTATATAACAAATTAATCATAGTTCATATTTTTTCATCATTTATTTCAAAAAGAAAATTCATAAGTATTAGATAAAGGAATCATTTTTCGGCATCTTTCAATGAAGACATTTGTGGATACACATACCTTCTATTCCAAAACCTGCAAAACCGTCTTCCATGATCAACAGAATACATGCTACGGTCACAGGGGCTAAGCCCGTTTTAACATCCTAATTTCAATGTAAGCATAAATAAAGAAAGGGGTCGAACTCTGACCCAGATAAAAAAAACAAACTACCAGCTCGCTTCAAAAGCCTAATAAATCAATCAATCAATTTGTATGTAAGCAGCATACGTTTGATGTGAGATTTTTAAAGATTAGTGTGAATGTTTCTCGACTTGTTGCTATACTGCTGTTGTCATAGGCAAAATCCCATCGTGAGCCTTGGACCGGTAAATGTCCGAGTAAAAATAAACTGGCGACTTCGAGAAAATTATGACGTTTATCTCCGCTATTTTAAGACGCATCAACCCACAAATATGAGGGACACAGAGTTGAGACAGGTTATGAAATTTGGCATTTTTTGCATATTTGGCCCCGCCTATGGCCCTTGGGGGTGGTAGAGCCATGAATTTAACAACTTAGAGACCGTCTTATAAGTAAACATCAATCTGCTTATATCAAAGGAGGATACATCGGGATAAATGCTCGAACCATACATGATATATTTGACTTTTGCGAAAATGAAAATTATAATGAAATTCTTCTTTTCCTTGATTTTAAAAAAGCATTTGACTGTGTTGAATGGAATTTTATTTTTGAAACTCTCTAAAGATTTAACTTTGGTGATAACTTCCTCAGCTGGATATTCATACTCTATAACGAACCAAAATTTAGATTAAAAATAACGGATGGATTACAAAAAGATGCTCCATGAATAGAGGCATTAGGCAGGGATGTCCTGTCTCCGCTATAATATTTCTTTTTGTAACGGAAATACTATCTTTAACCATTATGGAAAACAAAGAAATTACTGGTTTCAAAACCCAATATATGACAAAAGAAATAAAATTGATTCAACATGCAGACGACGCTACATTACCGCTTAGAGACAAACAATCACTAAAGGCTGCGCTAAAATGTATAAATAGTTTTGGTACGATATCTGGCATGTCGTTAAATATAGATAAAACAGAATGTATGCTTCTTGGTGACTTGGAAGGAACAGAAAACACAATACATGGAATTAAGATCAACTTTGATTGTACAAAAGTACTAGGTACATATATTGGACACAACAAAGAAAAGTGTATTGAAAAAAATTGGGGAAATAAACTGAAAGAACTAGAGAGACTTTTTGAATCGTGGAAAAAAAGAAAATTAACTATATTCGAAAAAACATGTATTATTAATAGTTTAGCTATCTCCAGATTGATCTACAATATATCAATATTACCATCCCCAAGTTCTGTTATTATTTAATCTATAAATAAATTGATTTTCAATTTTATCTGGAATAAAAAGGATCGAATAAAACGAAAAACACTTATCGGAGATGTAAAATATGGCGGAATAGGAATAGTAGATATAGAATCAAAATTCAAAGATATTAAAGCATCTTGGATATCTTATATATTAAACGGTGAAAATAACTTGCTCTATTTTCTAGAAAATTTCAAACTGAAAGATGATGACATACTTTATATATTACACACAAATAAATGATCTGCAAAACCACTTTCTCCTAAAAAAGCTACCAATATTTTACAGAGAGATATTTGAAGCATTTAGTTATTTCCAAACCACTAAAGAGGCAAATGCTATGTCAAACCCTGAATTTTTACAACAGCATATTTGGGGCAATAAAATGTTCATGTTTAAAAACAAAACACTTTATTTTCAAAACTGGTTTAATAAAGGTTTGAAATATGTCAAAGATATTGTTGACGAAAATGGGCTAAAACCACTGGAATTCTTTTTGAATATATTAGCCCAAAAGAACAATTTAATCTGTGAATATTTTATAATGAAAAACGTATTTCATAAATTAAAAAAAAACAGTTTGACCTAGGTCTGGCTAAACATACGACTGTTATTCACAGACCGCAGTTTCTATTTCATGGTAACATATATGAATCGATAGGTGATAAAAAAATGTAAATTTTACTATAAGATTTTTAGAGATCACAAATTTGAAAAGCCATGCTATATCAAGAAAATACTTAAGGAATTTAATATTGAAGGATTAGAATGGATAAAAAACATTTATCTAAACAAAGTCGTTAACATGTCTGACAAACAAATCGCAGATTTTAACTATAAACTATTAAACAACATACTTATAAGTAGAGACTATCTCAGTAAATGAAAAACGATTCTAGTACATGCTTGTATTGTAAGCACCCTAATGAAACAATAAACATTTACTATATGATTGTACAAATGTAAAAAAAAATATGGAATATTGTTAGCATTATCTTACATTTTGTTGTTTCATGTAAACATGTAATAGATTCTGCGATTATTAGTTGCCATAAAATCTTTGATGAAATTTTGTTAGCGACAGACACAAGGGTAAAACAGTATACAGATACTCCTTTGGGGGGGGGGGGGGGTCATTTTTGCTTTCAGCTATGGGGAGCTTATTACCGTATAATTTTTTCTGTACTTTCTCTTCTCTCTGCCATAATAGCTTTCCTGCAGAAGTATCCGAGATGCCTTCACATTGATGCGATTGCTTTCTTGATGGAAAGATATGACTCCCGTGAAAACCTGGAAGCAGAAGGTATAACTGGGTATAAGAGGAATTCTATAACACAGGTTACTTACTATGTTTGCTAGGAAAACTAATTACTTTCATTGCGAATACAATCAAGAGACCTATGGACCACATCGCTCACCTGAGCAACTATGAGCAACAATGGGTGTTCAAAAGATATTGTGCCGTATGGCTACTTGGTAGAATAACAAAAAATATATATATTGTTAAGTATTCGAATTTTACACTTATTTTTGTATACACGTAATCTTTTACATTGTACCTTTATGGAATTTTATTTTAACCAAGAATAAGAAAATAAGCAAGATATAAAACTAAACAGGGGTACACTGTTAACTTCCAATTCCCTATTTAT
Organism: Magallana angulata; assembly: GCF_025612915.1. Classification (NCBI taxonomy): domain Eukaryota; kingdom Metazoa; phylum Mollusca; class Bivalvia; order Ostreida; family Ostreidae; genus Magallana; species Magallana angulata. Next base: position 28,720,145 of record NC_069113.1, on the reverse strand, counting down.
TTCGTTCTGCCCCCCCCCCCCCCCTTATAAAGCGATCAAAATATTTGAGAATATATAGGTACATTTTGTTTCTCAACTACTTACTAGTTATTGTATTTTTTTAAAAAATATATCCAAATAGTTATTCTATTTTATAAAAAAAAAAATCCTATAGATGTACATACAGGCATGCAGATGACATTTTTATTTCTCTTAACTGAAATTCGTTTATTTTTTTCAGAACACAGTTACTCCTTTCACAGATATCAGTATCAGTATCTGGTAAGAAGTGGTGATGATCTAATGTAGAATCAATAATATTTTTGTATAATCTAGATATTTGTTTAACTATTAGGTGCACATCTTCAAAAAGTGTTCCACGTATGTACTTAATTTCAGACTATATACCACGGTAATAGTTTTCAAATCATTGGCAAGACAAAATTGTATCTACATACAGACCACGAACAGGGCAACCCCATTTTATCCATCAAACTTCATTTTTGAGATACAGGTATATATAGGTATCTTGAACATGGGATATCTCTAATACCCCGCTTATGACTAAGTCTTCCCATGGTCCCAACCATTTTCTCTATATAAAAGTATTGAAAAACTCCTGATATCTCGAATAGGGTAACCTCGAATGCCCTGGTTTGTCGAAGTATTTTGAAAATTTGTTTGTAATAAATAAATAATCAATACTTTGATGCGTTTAATACGTATATTGCTATATATTATGTCTTACATTGTATATACTGGTATATTTTGTATTCTTTAATGTATCTGATGAGCCATTTGGCTTGAGAAATAAATAAACTGAAACTGATGAAAGGCTGAAGCCCTTATTTTACCTGGTTTATCTCAAAGTGGAACCATTTTCCGGTCAGCTGAACTAATTGGTCCCTTACCAAAGTAAAATTATTGCTGCAACAATGCCGCAATATCGCGGCAATATTGCAGCAACACATTTTTGTTACCAGAAACCAGATTTTGAGACTAGTGAAATGTTGCCGCTAGCTGCAACAACTTCTGGTAACATTTTGGCAATAATGCTGGAGTGTTGCCGCTAGCGGCAATAACTTCTGGCAACATTCTGGCAATACTATTAGAGTTATTTCTGTAAAAAATTATATTAACATGCACCTAGAATATTGCCACTAGCTGCAACGACTTCTGGTAATATTCTGGCTACACTCAGTATCATACTGCCAGAAATAATTTTCTGGTAACATCTACATGTATTTGATCATTTAAATCATGAACTAATTTATACATAATATATATAATTCGATCTGGCAATACTGCTAGGCATCATATTAGATTTCTGCTTTAATTATAATTTAAGGAGAAGCCGAGCAGTGGAGGGGGGTTAAAAAATTGTCAATTATTTAGATATGATTTCAGTTATAACACCTCAAAATTTGCCAGAAGTTTACCACGAACTTTTCTTTTTCCTCTGATTTATTATGCTTACCGAGCTTGCAAAAGCTTTAGCAGAATTTAGACTTATAAAATTTTAAACATTCAGCACAAGTCTAAAACTGTCAATTATAATTGCATGAATTGCTTTTGTATACATATTTTTCCCCCAAAAATAATAATAAGTCGAAAAAATTAAATCTAATAAATATTTTATGATTAAAGTCTTATTCTAAGAAAGTCTCAATTAAAAAAATCCAGTGATATTCCCTTCAATGGCATATAACTGTTATGCATGGTTACGATGACTGTTTGAATCACCCCCCCCCCCCCAACTCATGTTTTACGTGAATACCGACCTGTCTGTTCTTTTGTAACGGTATATTCTTTTTTATTAAGTTTAAATATCAGTCTACTTAGATTTGAGTATCTAAACTGCTCGATGCATGTTGAATAAAGAATTTTCGTATGCTGTTTGTTTCCACTTTTACTTTCGTTTCAATGTTAAGTTACGCGCGCGCTGATTGGTCGATCAAATCGCTAGCCGCCAATTTTCACATTCGAAGCTGCCATGTTGTCTGCCATCGAGCCTCCTGCCATCACTGGAGATGGTGAAATGAATGAAATACAGGAATTATCTGTAAACAAGGTTAAAAAATACACTGTCAATGGAGTGTTTATCTGTAAAAAAAAAAATCAACGGCTGAACTGAGGACGAATTGAGTGTTGACATCCCCTGCACCATCTGCATGAGCACGTTTTTGAAAAAGTAAGTTTAGCAATAAAAATATATTCATTGAATGGCAGTTTAAACATGTTTGTTATAAGAATATAAACCGAAAGACTGCGATCTACCATTATACCAATGGGTTTAACACTGTTTAAGAACCATGCGCAGATCTAGAATTTAATTCCGGGGGGAGGGGGGGGGGGGTTCGACGGTTATTTGAGTTTGCCAGGGGAAGGGGGTCCGAGGCATATTTTATGATGTAATTTAAAAATTATCTAAGGGGGAGGGGGTCTGGACCCCCCCCCCGACCCCCCTTGAAACTGCTTAAAATCTGAAAACAATTGCCAATGTGCTTATATGAAATCCATTTATCTTCCCAGTAGGTCTGCCCTGGGTTACACAGACCTGAAGAAAACCATGAAAAAAGCTGTCACCTTACTGATTAAATGAATGGTGGAACTGGCAACCAAAACAGAATGATGAAGTAATTTGTTTAAGATTATGGAGAGGAACATATACACAACAGTGCTGAATTCCAATGTGGATATTGTTGTGATATTCTGATAGCTGTTTTTGTGATTGTTTATGTGTGAAATCAGAATGCCCACAAGGCTGTCAAAAAAGGACATTTGGAATGCCTAGGACGAATGCCTTGATCGGTCGTAATACAGCAAGTGGTTGTGTAGGACTTGTGAACTATATGGTTTGAGCTTTGCTTACGGTAAACAGTGAACTTTTGTCCATATCCGTCTGTGCGCGTTGTGTCAATCCGTCTGTGCGCGTTGTGTCAATCAAACTGCAATACATGTTTATCTGCAGCAACAAATCGTCACTGATCGGCTGAGTACTTTGAGTCAAGTTCAACAATATGTTGCAGCAAAACTTTTGCGGCAACATCTTTCTGGCAATATTGCCGCAATCTCATTTGCATACGAAAAACGCTACTGCAGCAACATTGCCGCAATGTATTGCCAGAAAGGTGTTGTCACAACAATTTGTTGCAGCAAAACTTTTGCAGCAACATCTTTCTGGCAATATTGCTGCAATCTCATTTGCATACGAAAAACGCTACTGCAGCAACATTGCCGCAATGTATTGCCAGAATGTTGCTGCAGTATTGCTGCAATAATGCCAGAATGTGTGCCAGAAGGTCAATATTTTGGTAAGGGGTGTCATTACTTCACACAATTCTGTCAGTGAAAATTTTCACACCTTTCAAAACTAGTGGTATATCAAACTGCATAATGTAAGTAAATTAGGATGGTAGCTAGTACCTTTTCACAACTTTGAATCCCCTTTGCCCAAGGATGATTTATGCCAAACTTGGTTGAAATTGGCCTTGTAGTTGTAATCAGAAAAGCTCACTTGAGCTTTCAGCTCAGGTGAGCTAAAAAGATTAATTACGCATACAGAATAGAGATTATTTTTTTATCACGTACGTTCCATTAACAATAAAGCATGATTGAGATACGAAAATTTTAAAGAAAACTTATTTAAATTTAACAGAAACAGTCCATGTTTTAATTGAACACACAACATGTAATTTACAATAAGGTTTTTTTTCAGAAATGACAGAATGGGGTTATTATCTGATTACCTGTTAAAATTAACAGCATTAAGGCAGAAAAAAACAAGATATCTGTGAGCCAATGCTCACTAGTGATACCCCCGCTCTGAATATGAAATATAAGCAAAGTCGACATTTAACAGAAAGCTGGCATCCGATTGTTACAGAAATATATCCCACAATATGGCATGCCTAAACAAATAGTGTGTTAAAAATTCAAGCATCTGCGATAAATAGCTGCTAAGAAATCTTTGAGGAAAATTTGTTTGAATATTTTGGCTAAAATAAACAAAGTACTCATTTAACATGAAGTTGACGTCCCATTGGTACAAAAATATATCCCACGATATGCCATGCCTTAACAAACACTGTGTAAAAATTTCAAGCATCTGCGATAAATAGTTGCTGAGATAAATGCGACAGAAATTTTTGTTATGGACGGACAGACGGACCGACAGAAGGACAGACAGACAGACAGACACACAAGGGTAAAACAGTATACCCCCACTCCTTCGGAGCGGGGGTACAATAAAATAAATTATTAAAAAATAAAATAGAAGAGCAAATTTTGTTAATACATAATTCTGACTTCAAATCATCGTACAACAAAAGTAAAATCGTTATGAAAAGGATATCTTAATACTAGTATATATCTTGATTTTAGAGTTCAGTAAAATATCAAAAATTATTGTGTACGGTATTTTAACCAAAATAAAGTATGAATATTATATTTTAACTCCATATTTCAAAGAATGTACACAATACTACACATCATTTAAAATTGACCTTAACTTCAAAACAAAGTTCATTTGCAGACGCAGGCAGTGCAGTAATTAATCTCAATGTGACAGATAAAGATAAAGCTTAGGATTTTCTTCCTGTGGAAGGTTAATTAATCCCAAAGGACAAATATTGCACTGCCTTCCAAGTATACAATGGTAACATTCTCAGCAGTTATCTCTCTTTGCCCATTCATTCTTATGCATAGATAAGGAATCTACCCCACCACCCCATCTCCAAACCAGAAGACATAGAGAACCATTAGAAAAATTATTAGAAAAAAACAGAAAATTTGTGGACGGAAGAGTGACAGACGGACAGACAGAAGGACGGACAGACAGAGTGATTACTATAGGGCACCCGCAAATCCTTGCAGGGCCCTAATAAGAAACGTTAGTTCACAAACACAGATGTGATTCTAGACTCTTTATTTCTGGGTTGTTGTTTTTTTTTGCAAATCCGTATTTTTCGTTTCCCATGTGACAAATTTTTAAAATTACATTGCAATTGCTTCTCCAATTCAAAGTTCTTAACAGTCAAGACTGAAGTGGATTTGAAGTCGATTTGTTAACGAAATATAATTATATTGATTTTACAAGGCCGAGTACTAAGCAAGTACACACACTCTCACGCAGTGTTCCATTTGTATTGTGGCGTCATCTTATTGCTTAGTTGACGCCATGGTGTGATAGTTTCAACTGCAGATATTCAGCGAAATTTCTTGAAAATAGCTCTTTTGATGTGTAAAATTGATATTATATTGTGGAAAACACAAAACTGTAAAAAAAGATATGCAAAATTGATACATTTCAATCAAAATCCCAAAGGATCCTATGTTAAAAATTAACAAGGGCACTGCTAAACGGAGCATCCCCTCGCAACATGAGTTATTGTGTGTAGGGATGTATTATTTAGGAATAAATAGTTATGTTAATGATAAGATCACATTCTACTATCCCTACATTACTGCAAAAACTACATTTTCTTTACCTGTACTCGATCTAAATCTAAAAAATATCAAGTTGTTGATTTGAACTGCTTACTTTCAATTGGTTTCAAAGAAGTGAAGCGGAAGATTGATAACTCTTACTCAGAAAGTTTGATTGATAACTCGTATACAAAGTTGGTTATGACACTGATTTAATGAAATAATAATTTGTAATAGTATTAATGGTTTTGAAATACACATGCATTTTTTATTTTTTATTTTACAAAAGTGTGCAATCTATGATAAATATTTTTAGTTTTGAACGAATTTTGTCATAATGTATCCCCCCCCCCCCCACCCTTTACAATGGTGTAATTTTATCTAAGTTTTTGCATTAAAAATTGACCAATTGATATGACATTGCATTTGTTTTAATCTATTACAATGAGGCATACTTGTGCAAAGGTGAAGGAAATTCCATTGGAAGTTTTTTTTTTTTAATTTACTAGAAAATTGAGATGGAGTGCACACACACCAATACGAACACACACACGCACGGTAGCGATGCTATATCCCCTTCGCAACAAGTTGCGCGAGGGGATAACAAACTTTCAGATGACCCCTTAAACAAACGGTGTGGTAAGTGTCTTATTTTTTTAATCTTAAAATTATAAGTAGAAATTAATGTAAACATTTTCATTCACAAAACTAGGGTAGAACAAATTAGAAAATTAAATTAAAAATAAAAATACACACACTAAAAATATTTCATCAACTTGTTGATTATTTGTTTATGAGTAATAGAAAAGCAATTACAGTCCAGTACTAAAACATGTGTTGATATAAGAATACATGGAATTTAATTTGGAAAGCCACTTTCAATATCTCAAACCCCCAAATATCTCGAACTTTTGTTGTTGTTTCCCACCCCCAAGTTCGAGATACCGATATTTACCTGTAATAATTATAACCATTTAAATCCTTGAGAATGCTTTGCATCTACTAATTTTTGCTTACCCTTTATTGTAGAATGACGATAACAGAATACAGGAGTTGTCATGGGATGGCGATTACCTTGTGTCACAAGCCGCGGATCATGTGGGATTGTAACATATAAAGAGAAAATGTCATGCATTACATGCAAATCACCTCAATGTGAACATACGTACATTTTGAAAATGCAAAGACCTTGAATATTAACTTGCCAGAGAATGCCTCCAAAAAAATATCATCATGTCCTTGGGTTAAAGTTTTTTCCAGTAAAGGCATTCCTTTTGATCTCGATGTGGACATGAAGCAGCAATATTCCAGACCTCTTCTTGAAAGAATTCCAGAAGGTCTTCTTGCTCAACCAAGAGACGGTGTTTGCGGGCATTGTGGCAGCATGTGGTCATATGAACTTTAGAATTCAAAGTCTCATCCCCTTGTTGATAAAAAAATAACAACAGTAGTTCAAGGTATATGAACATTATGAATATGATAAACTGAAAATCTTCTTACACCCAGAACAATTACACAACTACTCTTCCTTTAATCATTAAAAAAGAAAAACAAGAGGCCAATTGGCCTTAAAGGTAACCTGAGTAGCATATAACCCATACAGAAACTTGTCGAGGAGTCTGGAGTGTGCATTTAATTAATTAGGTTTCATTCTGGAGTAGAAAAAATTATAAATTTGTAATGACGACCACCTCCCTGCATGAAATCTTTCGAAAAGAATTATGAAACTTATAATTTTGGCAAAAAACTTTAAAGATCTGGTCTACAAAATCATGAATTCAGTTTTCCTTTCAGGTGTGTGGGAGTAAAGAAGATAATTTTTTTAACATTATATGCATTAACACTTTATATATATCCATTTTGGCCGTGCCCTAGAGTCAAAACCCATACACCATGGGACATGAAAATTAAAATTTCTTTAGAGGACTTCCTGGTAAACACAATTATAAGTCAGTTTTTAATACAGATGTGTGAGATTTAATAGAGAAGAAATTTTTTAAACATTATATGCATTAACACTATATTGCCATTTTGCCCCCCCCCCCAACCTCATATTTTGAACCCCTGACCCAGGGGCCATGAACATAATAACTATGCAACCAGTTTTTATTTGTGGAAGTAGAGTAGAAGATTTTTTAAAATTTGGCTTTTTTTCATATAAGGCCCCACATTGGTGCCCCGGGGGTGGTAGAGCCATGAATTTCACAATTTAGATTCCTCTTACCATAGAAATGCCTTACACCAAAAATAGTAACAATCAGCCTTGTAGTTTTTAAGAAGAAGTTAAAAATGTTAATTGTTAACGCACGACAACGGACGAAATCAGATAGCATTAGGTCACTTGAGTTTACTCAGGTGACCTAAAAATCTCACATTTATTACGCCCCCCCCCCCCCCCCCCCCATTCCTTGACAATGCTACACAAATAAATGGCAGATACTGACACTGCTGAATGGTATAAAATGAGAAATACTTTTAATATCTTTCCTGACTATAAAGCTGGTCTAAAGAAAACACAGAAATGATATAATATATCGGATACTTCCCCTGTAATGAGAGCAAAATTAATATCTACAACACATGGAAACACGCAGCCATTAAATTTAGAACAATTTTTTTTAGTTCTACACTGATTAAAAAAGAGTAACTGCTACAAGTGTTTTCGAGACCAGATTTTTTAGTAAATTTTTCTCCAAATCAGATAAAAACAGAAATGAATAATTTTCCATTCAAAAAAGTTTTGAGTTGGCAGTAAAAGCTAGGGTCGGTCAGTAAAGCAGAAACAAACCTATTCTTAAGGCCTAACAACAACGTTGTTCATTGACATTTTTAAATACAAAGAACCCAACAGCTTTATATTGTTATTTTGGTAATACTTGAAACTGTGTGTTATTTAAAAGGATTAAACTAAAGAATCTCAACTTCATTTCAGTGGCTGAAAGAAAATGCAGCAACAACACCTGTGATGCACTCTTGAAGTATGACGGACAAGAGCACTGCGTCTTTCACACAAGCCATGCTCTCATTGCGTATGAAGTTCTGTTTGAGTTCATGGACTTGTTTACAAGAAATAGGTGATTATAACCTACAATAAATATTAGGCGTAAATGAAGCAAAAAAAAAAGATGACACAATGAATGTAGCCTGTAGAACACTCTCTCCTATTGTTAGGTTTACTGTTTATATGATTGTGTAAAGAATATTCACTTGGCTCAGTTTTGTTCATAGTGGAAAAAATTCAGAAAAGTAATTCAATAAATGTTTACGATATATACAACATGGAATTCATCAAGAAATGGCTTACTAGTAGTAACTGAAAAAAAAATCTATTTAAAAATCATTTATCATTTTATGACTTTGTGGTTTTCCCATTTTATAGTACAACATGTATCATAGGTATAATAAATTGTTGTATACCTTATTGAGCAATCTAGCAATTCATTAAAATATTAAGGTGGAATGACCTCTAATTGTTCGAGAACAATTAGCCTACTAGTTAATTTGATTTCTTTTTTTTATTGTAAAAGATATGGGCATGTCTTACTTTTTCAAATGCAGTTTTTAGCACCCAGATAAGTAAAATTTTATAAAAACTTGCACAATAGAGGATATATTTTAATAAATGTTGATCCTTGTAATAATAAAATAAATATTGATCCTTGTAGTAATAAAATTTTTCCATATTATGGATGCAACAGCACTTGCTCATAGGAAAGACCTTAAGTTTTGGAGCAGCAACCTTCAGAATGCCACATCTGAAAAAGTTCTGCAAGTCCCATACACGTAAGTCAAAGATAACATTTTGCAAACAAACTTCTACAACAAAGGCAGACCTCAAACAAGATATCTGTGAGCCGATGCTCATTAGTAATACCCCCGCTCTGATGTGAATATACACAACAAAGTCATCATTTAACAGGAAGTTGATGTTCAAAGTTGGTACAAACGAACCCACATATGGCATGTCTAATGCAAGAGTGTGTTAACCATGCATGCATGGAATCAGAATTTCTTGGCAACATGAACATTTAAAGCTGCTTGGTCCTATTTTTTTTGTTATTACAGTATCAAAATTTTTTCCATACAAATCATTTATCTTAGAAAGTTATGGACTTTCTCCTATTTACACCAGCAGTATCAGTCTCCTTTCAAAGTTAGAAATATTCAAAGTAAAAATAAATAATTTTTTTTTGGGCAAACGAAAAAACAAACCAAAATGCATCACGGGAATGTTTAGAAAATGAAACCTCTCGGTTTCTTCCCCCGAATGATTGGGGTTATTCAACCCTCATGCTATGCATTAATTGTAAAGAAAGCAGACTTCAGAAATATAAGCGAACAAAACGTACACATGTTTATTTGTAATTTGTCTGATCATTTCGACTTTTATTTAAAGCGATGTCAAATTCGCAAAACAACCATACCCATCTCATCGTCAGGGTGAAATTTAACATGAGGCGAAATAATGCGGTACCTTTTAATTTCGTTTGTTTTGTTAGCAAATTTTGTAAGCATTTTTCTTCATTGAAATTTGGCATAATTGACGGGTAAAACTACTGCAATGTCTATTTTTATACATATACTAAGCATAGCCATCGTTTAAAAGAGTGCATAAAATTTGATATAAAAATGGACCAAGCAGCTTTAAACAATGAGTCCTAAATACCTACAAAGTTCAATGCAGTTGTTTGAAAATCTAGGGTAAAAATAAACAAATTCATCAATTAACAGGAAGTTGGTACAAATATTTATCCCACCACATGCCTAAACATCAAAGAGTGCATTAATATTTCAAGCACCTGCAATAAATAATTGTTGGGGATAATGCGACAGAAATTTTGTTATGGATGTGCAGACAGACAAACACACAAGGGTAAAACAGAGTACAGCCCTCCTTCAGAATGGGGGTTTTACAATTAGTTCAAAATTCTTTGTTCAAAAGGGACAAAATTCCCAGAAAAAATGTAAACGACAGCTGTAATTGGATAGCCATTAGTCCCTTAAGCGACTTTATCAGTTGACCTAAAATATGTACAACATTAATCAAAATAATAAACATTTAAACTACCATTTTTTAAAAATAATTCTAGCCGTCATAAAGACCGTGTGCTGATCGCTGATCCATACACAAGATTGCTTCTTCAGAGGTATGCTAGGGAACAGCCTCCACTGACCATGCTGGAGTTTACGAAAATGGTGGAACTCCTTGGATTTCACACTCTACCATTTCAGAATCTTGTCAAGTCCTTTGGAAACTCCACATGCCCTCCACCATATGTACCTTTTCTGAAAAGTCTTGCCTTAGATAGCCCCATTTGTGGGATGTTCCATCCTTCAAAAAATCTAAGGCAAACTTTGATAGAAATGAGAGAAAAGGATCCAAGGACTTCACCAAAGCTCCTTGAAGACCTGCAAATGCAACTGCCATTGGTAAATTCTTTATGTCAGCTTTTGAAAAAAATAAAACGAGAGGCCGAATGGCCTCAATAGTCGCCCAAGTACCATAGCCTATAAAAAAGATCCATCAAGGGATCTCATATTTCAATCGATATATTTTTTAAAAAGTAGATTGAGTTACAGATCTGCAACAATTTAATCATGTCATTGAAATAAATAGGGGCTGGTGATTACTTTAATTGATTGATGTCTCTTTTGAATCTTAGATCTTTTCCACGTAAATTACCTGGTACTCATAAAATATGGTCCAAAATTTGGCTAAGTCAGCTGTTTGTTTTGTTTTTTAATCAAATTGTTGATTTTGTTGTACACAATCTCAATAATAGCAAACTAGAACAGCGTTTACGAGGGTTGTCCCAAAATAGCATAGACAGAACACATAACCTAAAATCTGTTCACTGCAATTTCAGTAGACTTCTATGTTTTCTTCAATGACTGGGCTTTGACAAACCATACTGAAAAATTCAAATCTGTACTTTATTTATTTCGTGAAAAAATGAATAATTAGTAGTAACAAGTTTTGCCGTGCAGAGGAATGTGCTACCCCCAAAATTGTCTGTCTTTATGTTGTTGCCAAACCCTTCAAATCATTTTTGATATTTACACTTAATTTCCGCTAATGTCTTGGAAAAAATATTTTCTTTGCACATGTACCCTGAGTGCACATACAATATACATTTTCTACTTTTGTTTTTTAAATTAATTTCTAAGCATAAATGATCTGCCAAACTCCAAACTTGCCTTATTTGTTGTTTAACATTCGTCTTACCGAAATGTGTCAACAGTTGACATCCATTTGTATTGGTCAGGGTTTCTTTTTTCTACTATTGTCATCATACTTGTCTGAATATTTTCAATTTTGTAAGACTACAAGTTATTGGCTATGTAGTTTTTTAAAAAGATGTTAACACATGACACACAACAACAGACGAAAACCAATTGCAACATGTTACCCGAGTCACTCAGATGACTTAAAGAATGTTTTAATTAGTATTTCATTGCATAATTAGTATACTAAAGATAAAAACAAGCATACCATTTTAATTTTGCTTTATTACTGGATATTGAATTCCTCTTTTTATTATCCCACACAGGTTTTTAAGTTGATTTGGCTCTTAAGGAGGCCGATTTGGGTTTTTTTGCTGAAAAACTACAATAGCAAAACTCTTTATTTTTTAACCATATGTTATTTAAACCAACTCTAGTTTATTTGCGAAGGTTCATGAAAATCGACCGTCTGGTTCTTTTTAGGGACCATCTCAAAATAGAGGTACATTTACTAAAGGAATATATAGGAAACTGTCATTTTCCGCACATCAAAGCAGTTTAAAAAAATACTACAATAGCTTTTTTTCTCAAATTGTTATATATGATTCGCAATATCATTTCCTACCTTATATGTAAAAAACACAAAATTCTACCGTCTGGTTTTTAGTGGGGGCCATCTCAAAATATTAAAATGCACCAAATTTTGCTATATATTTGGATCATCACGAATGATGATTGGTATAATGGATTCATTCCAAAAATGAGGAAAATGTCCTCGAGGATAGGATCATTCTGTATATAAAATTTCAACAGCGTACAATTTTTGTCCCCCGCCGCAACGCGGTGCGGGGACATAGAAATGCCGGGCGTCCGTCCGTACGTCCGTGCGTCCGTGTGTCCGTGCGTCCGTGCGTCCGTGTGTCCGTCCGTCACACTTTTTTGTAAGCGCTCTCATGCCTACAAATTTTGACGGATTTTCATTAAATTTATACCAAATGTATATACCACTATTACCTTGGTCAAGTTCGAAAATCAGCATTGGTTGATACTTTTTGTTGGAGTTATGAGACTTTGACCACAATAATGACTCTGTTTTATCCAAAAATTGACCTTGTAAGCGCTCTCATGCCTACAAATTTTTACGGATTGTCATTAAATTTATACCAAATGTATATACTACTATTACCTTGGTCAAGTTCGAAAATCAGCATTGGTCGATACGTTTTGTTGGAGTTATGGGACTTTGGCCGCAATAATGACTCCGTTTTATCCAAAAATTGACCTTGTAAGCGCTCTCATGCCTACAAATTTTGACGGATTTTCATTAAATTTATACTAAATGTATATACCACTAATACCTTGGTCAAGTTCGAAAATCAGCATTGGTCGATACTTTTTGTTGGAGTTATGAGACTTTGACCGCAATAATGACTCTGTTTTATCCAAAAATTGACCTTGTAAGCGCTCTCATGCCTACAAATTTTGACGGATTTTCATTAAATTTATACCAAGTGTTTATACTACTATTACCTTGGTCAAGTTCGAAAATCAGCATTGATTGATACTTTTTGTTGGAGTTATGGGACCTTGACCGCAATAATGACTCTGTTTTATCCAAAAATTGACCTTGTAAGCGCTCTCATGCCTACAAATTTTGACGGATTTTCATTAGATTTATACCAAATGTTTATATCAATAATACTTTGGTCAAGTTCGAAAATCAGCATTGGTTGATCCTTTTTGTTGGAGTTATGGGACTTTGACCACAATAATGACTCCAGTTTATCCGAAAATTGGCCTTGTAAGCGCTCTCATGCCTACAAATTTTGACGGATTTTCATTAAATTTATACTAAATGTTTATACCACTAATACCTTGGTCAAGTTCCTAAATCAGCCTTGGTCGATGGACTCGATACTAGACAGCTTGACCGGCGGGGGACCCAGGAATTCTATTCTTGTTACTTTTTCTTTTATGTAATTTCTTATAACGTACTCCTACAAAGCTTCATTTTATCATAACGTCATTAAAGCGCAATTGTAATGCTCCCCTACCGCACAACGTAAAACTCGTGTTAAAAATAAAAATTTCCTGTAAAAATCTTAATATTTTTATCTGTATTTTATTTATTGTGTTCGATTTTATAAATGATATCGAAAAAAATTCATAAGAAGTATAAATCAACTGTATTTTATTAGAATGCGCAAAAACATGCGCAATGCAAACTAAAGTCGGCCTCCTTAAGTAAAACTCCTCCGGAACTCATCGAGTTGCTCATATCTTTAGAGGAAAAAGCTGCAGAGAGCTATCCTCCATATACCATGGCATCTCTATCTGAGGATGAAACTGAATTGAAACTGAACATTTTTTTCCCATCCCTCCCTATCCAAAGATGCAGGGGAACGTACGAAATGGACCTAAAAGGGTGCAGAAAGAGCAGCCACGACTGCAACAAAAAATCAAGAGGCCACCCTAGTCTACTGCCTGGAGTGTTTTGCCTCTTTTGTGAACATGGTATTTAAATCTATATTTCCATTTTCTACCAAAAAAAAATCATGTCATATCATTTCATGTTCTCTTTAAAAATCCATTTACTGTAACAAAACTTATTTGCCTTGAAATGTTTTAGACCTTTAAAAAAATAATTCTTAATTTGAAAACTTAACATGTTCTTTGTTCTTTTTCTGTCAACAGGTATCTGCTATGGGTATGAGCTGATAGAATCCAATGAATCGCCAAACATCCCATTCACTCTCCTTTTGACAAGATTTAAGAAAGGTAATTATTAATATTTTCCTGTGAAAGAGTGAAACACAAAACCCAATACATTGAGTAGATGAGCTCACTTTTGATCTCAGTCTAAGTTTTACAAAAAGAACATAGTGGAGAAGTGAGACCGAGATCAAAACTTAACGTTCATCTAAGTTTTATGGCCCCGGGGCCAGAACTTTTGTCCATTTAAAGCATCTTATTACTTGATTTTAACTATTTCTTGAAGATATGAATGCTTTTGAGTTTCAAATATGTGATCTGATTTCCTTGTAAATTAATTTGCATTATTCTAATGAATTGAAATATTGTTTTAAACAACATTTTTACTATTTCACTTGCAGCTCCATCCACTGTCATCTATGACAATTCTTGCAAGCTGCACACCTACTGCTTGAACCGTTATCCCGACTTTTTTAGAGGAACGTGGTTTTTAGTCGACCGGCTGCACTGGTTCAATCACAGAGGCTGCAATGATGGCTACAATATAAATGAGTATGCCCAGTTCAGCAGTCTTAACAGTCAGGCAGCTGAGCAGTGCAACAGCTCACTTGGTAAATTGAAGTCAATGCTGTCGTACATGACAAACAAAATTTTTCACTTGCATTGTAAATTTTACTTGTGGGTTTTGAACTTAAGAAAGCAACTTAAAGCTGACATTTAAGCATAAATTCACTATTGTGCATCTGATGTATGCTATTTTATGCCACGTACAAAAGAAACAAATAATGTATAAAATCTGCGCAGATATGCTTTTTATACCCCCCGCAAACGAAGTTTGGGGGGGTATATAGGAATCACCTTGTCCGTCCGTCCGTCTGTCCGTCCGTCCGTCCGTCCGTCCGTCCGTCCGTCTGTCCGTCTGTCTGTTCGATTCGTGTCCGGTCCATATCTTTCTTATGGAGAAACATTAGAAGTTCTTACTTCACACAAAGATTGCTTATGACCTAAGGGTGTGTCATGACCTTGTACCAAGGTCATTTGGGCAAGGTCAAGGTCACTGGCAGAAAAAGTGCAAAATTCGTGTCCGGTCCATATCTTTCTTTTGGAGAAACATTAGAAGTTCTTACTTCACACAAAGAATGCTTATGACCTAAGGGTGTGTCATGACCTTGAACCAAGGTCATTCGGGGAAGGTCAAGGTCACCAACAGAAAAAGTGCAAAATTCGTGTCCGGTCCATATCTTTCTTATGGAGAAACATTGGAAGTTTTAACTTCACACAAAGATTGCTAATGACTTAGGGTTTGGCATGACCTTAACTCAAGGTCATTCGGGCAAGGTCAAGGACACTGACAGAAAAAATTGCAAAATTCGTGTCCGGTCCATATCTTTTTCATGGACAAACATTGGAAGTTCTTACTTCACACAAAGATTGCTTATGACCTAAGGGTGTGTCATGACCTTGACCCAAGGTCATTTGGACAACGTCAAGGTCAATGGCAGAAAAAAGTGCAAAATTCTTGTCCGGTCCATATCTTTCTTCTGGAGAAACATTGGAAGTTCTCAATTCACACAAAGATTGCTTATAAGCTAAGGGTTTGTCATGACCTTGACCCAAGGTCATTTGGGCAAGGCCAAGGTCACTTGCAGAAAAGTATAAAACTCGTGTCCAGTCCATATCTTTCTAATGGACAAATATTGGAAGTTCTTAATTCACATCGAGAATGCTTATAACCTGAGAGTATGTCATGACCTTGACCAAAGGTCAATTGAGGAAGTTCAAGGTCATTGTTTAAAAAAATCGGGCTCAAGATACCAATAATTCAAAATGTTTATATTAAGTGGCTGCTTGACATGTGGAATTTCGTTTGATTCGAGTCATGTTTGTTAACATAAGGATGCAAATGTCCTCATGCATTAACAGTTAACTTGAACTAAAATGGAATTTAAAGAATAGAAATTAGTTTGTGTACTCATATAAGCATTAACAGTTTTAAAAAATAGAGCAGTTGTTATTTATAGAAAATGGACGATGAAATAGATTCATTCAATATTTTCTATAATAGAAAAAATACATGAGTTA
Organism: Magallana angulata; assembly: GCF_025612915.1. NCBI lineage: Eukaryota > Metazoa > Mollusca > Bivalvia > Ostreida > Ostreidae > Magallana > Magallana angulata. The sequence continues at coordinate 28,703,720 of NC_069113.1, read as the reverse complement.
TGATTTTTCTTAGCGGGGGGTATCAATTGTGAGCTTGCTCACAGTACCTCTAGTTTTGCCATGCAGGATTTTATCACGGTTGTATACGCTTCATTTAAAACTTTATTTTGAAACTAAGCAGCGGATATGTAATGTAAAAGAAGGAAAACATTGAGATTCAAAACAATGTGAAAAAATGCATATAATTTGATTTATTGCGCTATTCTGAATAGCTTAATTACGCTATTTTTTCAAGCTACATGTATATAAATCAGGAGGTAGTGCTGGACCTGACACTATTATACACTGTTTAATATAGACATCATGAGACAATTAACAGATTAAGCATCTGTGTTGTTTGGTTTTTGCCATTGTTTGCATGTGCAATTAAATTCTTCCTATTTTTGAACATGGTCTTATTTATTATTAAAAATGGACACTTACTCCGTAAAAATGTGGTCTGAAAGCTGTGCAGCTGACTTCTTAGGACAGTTACCTGTAAAAAATAATTACAAACGTTACACGTTAACAGAGATATGGTTAAATGTTGCCTTATATGTTATATATCAGAAATATCAATCTTACCGTGTTCAGTTAAACTGGGTCCGTAGGATATCTGTCATTTTAGTGATGGATCATCCCCTCAATTTATTATTTGAAAATGCCAAAGTCAATGTCATTCAATGTCAACAAAGGCGGGAAATTCACATGCTTAGTAAAGGAAATATAACAATTGATATCATAATATACATGTCGTACTCTGAATATTGAATTCTTTGACAATTAGGAGAAAAATACACACGATTTAGTAACTACAGATGCCTTGTAATTTCTCGAAAAGATGGCGCTCCCGCCAATCCTGCGCAATAAAATCAACTCCTCATGTGTTTTAGTTCAATGCGCAGATATGATAATCACTATTTTTTTTTAAAGCGCAGTAATGTTTAAATTTATCTGATAAGTTAAAAGATTATTACTTCACTATTGCATAATATTCATAAAACCGGTTTAAGATCAATAAACAGATAAGATAAACTGGGAACTATTTTTAGTTGAGGAAGAACGTTTGTCATGTAACAAATAGCATGTGAATGTGAATTACCGCATCCCCCCTCCCCCGCGGAAAACACAATTATCCTTCAGATCCCCCCTTGGAAAAAATGTCTGGATCTGCGCATGTGAAATTTGTGTTTTTTTAAAAATAAAACGGTATTCTAACTAAATACATGCATATTCTAACTAAATACATGCATTGTATGATGTTGAAACATAGGCGTCGAAACCAGGGGGGGGGGGGTGATATTGAAATTGGAGTCATAGGTATACTAGCCCCCCGCCCCCCCCCCCCCCCATGCCACGGATTACGAATTTCATAATTTGGGGAATTTTTTTTATAGTTACTCTCATACTTCCTCCCCCCCCCACCACCCACCCCCCACCCCCCCCCCCCCCCCCCCCCCCGCCTGCATGGATTAGGATTTTCATGGTTTGGGGATTTTAATTTTTTTTTTGCCTTTCAAAATTCCCGATTATTAGTCTAGCCCCCTTCCCACCCACCGCTTTCAATTTGATTTCGACGACACTAGAAAATGTCTGGTGTTTGAAAAGTGCTTTATATTAAAGGCTCTTTACTTTAATTCAGCGCAAAAACTCCATGAAAATGTTTGCATCGAAAGCTCCTACCATGTGAGTTGAAATTTTCAGGGTCATTTAATAAAGCCTTTAAGTGGCTGGTTCCCTGTCCTACCATGTGCCTCGCGAGTCAAGCAAGTCATTCTATGAATAGGGTGTGTTCGATTTCACGCTCCTTCCATGTAAACTTCGCTTCTAGATAGCGAAAACAAGGGGTTTCTTTTCTTCATTACTTACGTGATGATGAGAAATGATGAAAAATATCTTCATATAACGATCGGATACATTTTTCGTTAGTGCCATACAATATGTACCTGTAAGGAGGTTACGGGGGTAGCAATCTCCTTCCTTTTTATTTACAAAAATTACATCATAAAACAAGAGAGAGAGGGAGGGAGAGAGAGAGAGAGAGAGAGAGAGAGAGAGAGAGAGAGAGATTTAATCATAATAAAATAATGGTCATTTGGGGTTTTCCCTCCTGAGTAATTCTACACCTTTAAACCAAATGAAAGGACAAGAGCGTACAAGGCCTGACAAATCCCCCGTACCCAGGATTTTGAAATGACATATGAACATATGAAAATTCTGTATATTTGAAACTGTGCATCAGTACATGTATCCTATAGAACTGCATCCTCTGACAAATACATGATATACAATAATACATGCACTTTTGTTTTATTTCGATGTTTTCTGTGCATCAGTACATGTACATGTATAATATAGAACTGCATCCTCTGACAAATACATGATATACAATAATACATGCACTTTTGTTCTATTTCGATATTTTCTAAGCATTACAGCATGATCTCATATCAATGTTAGCGCTATTTTTATCCGACATTATGTGTGCAGATTATGAACATTACGTAATTGTTGTCATTATATAAATGGTATTAGAAATTTTTTTCATAATAATCCAATAAAAAAACAAAACACGTTTTTACTTAAAGGCAAATGAATTAAAAATAAAACGCCGTCTTTAGGATTCGAACACGTACCTTCTCCATGGAGAATGATGGACTTACGAGCCTTCGCTTATCACATTGAGCTACGTTGACACATTTGAGTAACAGTGAATAATTTAACTCTTTGACAATTATTAATAAGGTAAAACGTTTTTGGTGAAAATAACAAATTTGACCCATTATGGGTCTAGACTCCATTTTAATAAATCAATAATAAAAATCAATATAAACTAATTCTTTAAATAAAAGTACTTTTAGGAAGGAGTCAGGACCCATTCATACCTATTTTTGCAATTAAGAACAGTGAATGGTTCAAGATTTAGGCGAGAAGCGATGTGCAGCTTAATTTTGAAACTTGTGCCTGTCGTGTTAATAGAATGAAATCACAATAATGATTTCCCTCGTGAAATTTATAATGAAAACAAAGCATACAAGTCAAAAATTTATATTCTAACTTGAATTGAAATTCTTTCGTCCTCATTGCTCCGAGTGGGGGATATACAACGCCTTGTATGCCCCTGTTCTTTAATTTCCGCTAATATTGTGTACATATAGCAGTATTGTTGATGCATAGCACTTCTGAGACATTTAAGATGTTTCATTTCAGGAAGCTTCTCGAGATACTAGGATAGATCTGCAACCTCCGCTAATTGGAAACGATTGTTTTTGCTCCCATTTAAATTTTAATTAAAAACCCCATAAGAATCATTTTAGGGATTCAAATCTCCAAATCTCTCTTATTTTATAAAAACAAATAAAAGCAATAAACTTGTGATACAGACCAATGCCGAGCTGACCTTGCAGATAAGTGAAAAATGATCTATATCTATTCCTTTGTAAATTTTACACTCCCTATTGTGGCCCAACCCTACCCCCGGAGACCATGATTTAAACAAACTTGAATCTACACTACCTGAGGATGCTTCCATTTTAATTTGAGATTCCCTGGCCTAAGGGTTTTTGAGAAGAAGATTTTAAAGATTTTTTCTCAATGTATTTCTTTGTGAAATTTGATCCCCCTATTGTTGCCCCACCCTAACTCCGGGGACCATGATTTGAAAACACTTGAAACTACACTACCTGACGATGCTATCATTTTAATTTGAACTTTTCTGGCCTGATAGTTTTTGAGAAGAAGATTTTAATGATTATCTCTTTATATTCCTTTGTATAACTTGATTCTCCAATTGTGGCCCCACCCTACAACATTGGACCATGATTTGAACAAACTTGAATTTACAATACCTGACAATGCTTACATTTTAATTTAAGTTTTCCTGGCCTAATAATTTTTGAGAAGAAGATTTTGAAAGATGTTTTCAATATATTCTTTGTAAAACTTGATCCCCCTTTTGTGGCACCATCCTACCCCCGGGAACCATGATTTGAACCAACTTGAAACTACATTACCTGAGGATGCTTCCATCTTAATTTAAGATTTTCTTCACTGACTGTTTTTGAAAAGAATATTTTAAAGATTTTCTCTATATATTCCTTTGTAAACCTTGATCCTACTATTGCAGCCCCACCCGACCCCCGGAGACCATGAATTGAACAATCTTGAATCTACACTACCTGACAATGCGTCCATGTTAAATTGTGCTTTTCTAACCTGATTGTTTTTGAGAAGAAGATTTTGAAAGATGTTCTCTATATATTCCTTTGTAAAACTTGATCCCCCTACTAGGGCCCCACCCTAACCCCGGGGACCCTCATTTGAACAAACTTGAATCTACACTACCCGAGGATGCTTCCATTTTAGTTTGAGCTTTTCTGGCCTGATAGTTTTTGAGAAGAAGATTTTGAAAGATGTTCTCTTTATATTCCTTTGTAAAACTTGATCCCCCTATTGTGGCCCCACCATAACCCCGGGGACCATGATTTGAACCAACTTGAATCTTCACTACCCGAGGATACTTCCATTTTAGTTTTAGCTTTTCTGGCCTGATAGTTTCTGAGAAGAAGATTTTGAAAGATGTTCTCTATATATTCCTATGTAAAACTTGATCCTCCTATTGTGGCCCCACCCCACCCCCGGGGACCATGATTTGAACCAACTTGAATCTACACTACCCGAGAATGCTTCCATTTTAATTTGAGCTTTTCTATCCTGATAGTTTTTGAGGAAAAGATTTTGAAAGATGTTCTCTCTATATTCCTATATAAAACTTGATCCCTCTATTGTGCCCCCACCCTAACCCCCGGGGACAATGATTTGAACAAACGTCAATCTACACTACCTGAGGATGCCTCCATTTTAATTTGAGCTTTCCTGGCCTGATAGTTTTAAAGAAGAACATTTTAAAGATTCTCGTTATATATTCCTTTGTACTCATTTTAATATATGCATGACCTATATATGTTTTATTTCATTCTTTTTAATGAAATTGTCAAATTAAAAAATAACTGATCGTTTTTCCCATTTGCACGTTCATGCAATTTATTAAGATTTTTTTTAAGCAACTTATATAGGCCTCGTGGCGCCTCATTCGCTTCACGATTATGCTGTTTGTTTCGATTTCAAATTCACAATTATGTTACCATTTAATTATTTTTTAGTCTATCAAATGTTTTGATTTTGAAACGTGTACTTGTATTTGCCGCGGTGTTTTGATTTTACAACGTGTATGTGCGGTGTTTTGATTTTACAACGTGTATGTGCGGTGTTTACTCACAGATCCCTTCTATCTCACTTTCTTCCGCAATTTTTTCTTTCGTTCTTTTATTATTATTGATGCTTGTTCTTAATAAAATCTGTTCATTATCTTCACATTCGTTTACAACTATTTTTATCAAACAACCGATTTATTTTACCGATACATTTCGAAATCTTTCGCGATCTAATTTAAAAAAATATTTTTAGAATTATTTTGCAATATTTTACAGCAGCTTTTAAATACAAACTATGTACACAATGCCTCAAACATTTTCATTGGCCTGCCTTATACCTTGTTTATGTGACAAAATAAATCAAATGAATCAATTTCCTTTAAATGTAGCTCAATCATTATATGTATCGAAGAAGAAAATGATGTTTCTATTTCAAAATGATCAGGATAATTCATTAATCGGCTCTTATAATGTTTGAAGCATTTCTTCTGTTAAATTTTCAATGCAGTACGGGATCTTCATTATGATTTTACTCTGGTGAGAAGCTGATCAATATTTGATTTATTCATTAACGAAACTAAGTCATCTTAACTACGAAATCAAATGATCTCATTTGAAAAGAAAGACACGCTCATATATGCAAAAATTACTAAAATCAAATCGATAAACTACCTTAAAATTACACTAGTTTTGATGCATTGTTTACATCGGTGGATCTGTGTGACGTCATAAATCCACAAAATCAAGAACGATAAGCGGGGAAGAATTTTTTCAGGTGCTGAGTTTTCAGTGTTATTTCTCAGTAATGCAAAGGCAAAAAAATCTTACATCACGTATTTTAACATTTGTTAATACCAAGCTATATATTTATGAAAGAAAATCATAGTGTTAAAAATCGTTTCATATGACCTTTGAGGATTACGTTTACTCAGGGGCTAAAAAAAATCCTCTAATAGGAACGAAAAACTACTTATTGTTCATTGTAGCACCACTATTTAAATAAATCGTTTTAAGCTCATATTTTAAGTTTAATTTAGTCCGAATTTCCTCTATCAATTTCCAAAATTATACCCATTTTTGGTCGAGTTTTACAAAAAAGTGACTAATAGGAGCTCTAAACCATTGATTGCCTAATACTGTTTTTATTGTCTGTATTATGTTGTCATTAACATTACAGTGAGGTCGCCTTTATCGAATCACTAAGTAAATTCGCGTTGATAGTACGTAACCAAGCCCGAGTTAAATTCATAATACAACATATATTATATTATATTTGGAAGGTCAATCATCTACTTAAACGCTGTTGTAAGATCTTCTATTACATATATCTAAAGCCATACTTTCGTGTAAAAAATAATAATTGGCTGACTAGAAGGTGTAAAATGTTACGAGGCTTAAGACAAGGATGTCCTGTCTCTGCTTTACTATTTATCTTTGTTATAGAAATTTTGGTATTAAAGATCAATGCGTCTGAAAGTATACAGGGATTTAGGACAAACAAATAAACTAAAATGCGTACAACATGCAGATGACTGTACGTTTCCATTAAAAAAATGTAGAATCAAAAGATGCCATAAAATAATAGAAAAGTTTGGGAGAATGTCATGTACTAAATTGAATGTAGAAAAAACAGAAGGTATCCTTTTGGGGCCACTGAAAAACTCGTTACAATATGTAGATGGTATTAAAATGACAAATAATCCAGTTAAATCACTTGGAATTTTCTTAGGACATGACAAAAAAGCTAACGATGAGAAAAATTGGTTGAATTAACTTAAAGAATTCGAGAAAATTCCTGGCGAATTAGAAAGTTGACGTTATTTGGAAAATGCACAGTTATTAATTCTCTAATAGTATCCAAACTATTGTATCTGTTTATAGTTCTGGAAAACCCAAATATTGAATTCATTAAAATAACTAAATAAAATTATTTATAACTTTTTATGGGGTAAGAGAGAGAGAGGATTAAACGCAAGTCACTTGTAAGATCAATAAACGAAGGTGGTCTTGGCCTGATAGATGTGGAGTGCAAATTAAAAAGTGTAAAAGCGGGATGGATCAATAAGGAAAGTTCTCTAAGAAAATATATAGAAGACATATTGAAAATTAACGGAATAGATTTTGAATATTTGTTGAGAAGCAATATTGTTAAACCAAATGATCTAAATGTTCTACAAAAATTCCCAAAATTTTATTTATAAGAATAACTTTATCAAACCACTTTTCCTAGAATCGTGGATAAAAAGTGGTATCCTATATGTTAAAGATATGTTTACAATAGATGGTATAAAAGATTTAAATGATATTACAGAAAATCTTAAATCAAAAAGAAACTATATATGTGAATATCTTATCATAAAAAACGCTATTAGAAAGTTGAATGTAGATTATTCAAATGTAAACAATACTAACATTCAAAATCCATACTTTCATTTCTGCGGAAAAATAAAACAACCGGAACATGAGAAATCGGGATTCTATTATAAAATTTTATTATAAAAAAAGACACAAAAACCAATAATGGAAGCAAAATGGTCAAAAGAATTCAATATACCCAATGATCAGTGGAAAAATATATACACGGCTAAGATAATAAACGCATTTGATAAGCAAATAGCAGAACTTAACTATAAACTTCTACACAATCAGCTGAACTGCAATTATAACGTAAATAAATGGAATAAAGATGTTCGAAAAAATTATGTAAGTTGTGAACAAATTGAAAATATAGACATTTAATGTATGGATGTTCTGAAACAAAAAGAATATGGGAAAAAGTATCAGGATATTAAAGTTGAATATAACATGGAAAACAATTGCTGTAGGTTTTTTCTATAAGTTTTCAGACGCAACGAAAATTCTCAATACTGTCATATCTTTTGTAGGGTATAAGATATATAAATATAAAATGAAGTGTACACTACAAAACGAAATTCCAAATGAGAATGCGCTTTTAAATGTTCTAAAAACATCTCTTATTACTTTATTACAGTGAGTGCAAAAAGTGTCAAATCCAGTTACAAAATTTTGAAAACACTAGCAGACCAATTGTGATTGTATTACTATTTTTTTTCCTTTTCCATATACATGTATATTTGTGTATGCATGTATATAAATTTCAAAATATATATATAAAAAAAAACAAAAAAAAAAACTGCAAGAACAATTGCACTAATTCTAAAAAAGTTATATCTGAGGTCTTTCCAGCAGGCGGGCCATTCAAAATAAGCCCACTGACCATTGAAGTAGACACCACAACCCAACTGATGATTGCCTGCGCTATCAGTATAAAGATGTAGTTGGTCATTTGATAACCAATTGGCATTCATGAAATTTAAGCTACCGTTGTACTTGTGTATAAAATCTAGCCACACACAAAGATCTGATCTCATCCCAGACGTTACTATAATAAATGACTGGAGTGCTTAATTCCGCACATAGCATCACAAAATCTTCTATTGAATGCTCTAGCTGATGGAATTGCTTTTGCACAAAAGTTAAGAGAACCTACTAGTGATTGTAACTTTCCAAGAGTAACTTTTTTCTTTTTGTAACATTTCTAAGATTGCTGAAACAGTAAAGTCAGTATTTTGTCATTAGGAATTCTAATAATCATATTACTAGTATCTGTTTCTATTTCAATACTTAAGAACGTAATAACAGTTTTAGGACCCTCTGTTTTATCTTCCGCTAAGGGAATACCAAATTCAAAACATGTTTTTCTAAATGAAGACATCAACAATTTACATATTTCAGAGGTGTCTCCTGCAAATATAAAATCGTCTAGGTAATGATTCAGAGTGTGAACTCCAGTTTTCACTTCACCGAACAAAATGTGCAAATTTTTCCCCAACTAATTGAACATCCCATTGGTAAGCACAGATCATAGTAGTGAAAATTATTGAATTTAAAACCAAGTAATTGGTTATCTGAAGGGTGAACTGGTAGCAATCTAAATGCTGACTTTACATCCATTTTTCCAAATACAGCACCCTTACCTAGTGACCCAACCATTTTTAAAACCTCATCAAAAGAAGTATAATGTACAGAACATGCTCCCGGATCTATAAAATCGTTTACAATGAAATCAGCAGGATGTGAAAAATGATGGATTTAAACGCCAAACACCATCTTTTTTTGCAACCACCCCAATAGGTGATAAGGTAACCGGTTTTTTTCCACGAAACTGGCGGTCATAATCTCTCCAACCCAATCCGCCGGAAACACGACTGGCGCCGAGTTTAACATTTGCTATATATTTGATTAGATTGTGAGTTTCATCAATATGTGCTGACAAATAAATACTCATGAAAATGAAAAAAGCACCCACCCAAGCATCAATTGTTGTAATTTTGATCACTTTTGTAGGTTTCAATGTAAATTACCCATTCATGAATAAGACCTTATTTTCTTGAGCTTCTAAATCATTTTGCTTATTCAAAAGGGTATGAAATTCAACAAATTCCCCATTCATTAACTTTTGTTTTACTGACTGGGGTACATGCATACTTATGTCATCATGAATACTTGTAATTGACTGAGATGAACATGAGGGGGAAATTGCATCATCTGAATCAGACAAATGTGGTACACTATGCTGATTATTTCATGTAGCAGACTTATTAAAGGAGACGTGGCTACCTTCAGATGTGTCCAATCTTTTTGATATGATGGTTTCAATGGGGTTTTTTTAAACTCCGGAATCATCCTCTCTGCCATGGATGACTACAACATCCTCCAGGTCCGTGGTGGTACTTGGTCCAGCTCGTCCGTGATTCGGCGCAGTTTCCTGGGCTTTATCCGGGTCCACCGCCTTGCATTTTCTTTTTAAATAGTCTTGCTTTCCCGGAAAATTTTCTTTTGGCGTTTGACGTCCTCCCCCTTCCTCAAGGGAGTGCGATTTCTGCCCCGGTTGCATCGAATCTCGAAATAACAGAAAAACATTTGAAAAGAACTTGATTTATATTAAACTATAAGATTAAATATTTTAAATAGTTGAATTCATAAAATATTGATTATGCTGAATTCATTAATATTTGTACCCAGGGTAAGGGCTAAACATTTTTTCAAAAAATAGTAAATAATGCTTTTTTTAAAAATAAATTTTGCCTTTCCTTAACCATTTCTGTGCCACAGGGCCTATTTGGGCTTATTTGAATATCTACGTGAAGTGCCACAGGGCCTATTTGGGCCTATTGCAATTTGAAAAAATATACATTAAAATAAAAAAAAATATTAAATATATTCAGGTTCTGTTCTTCATTATTAATTTTTTAAATTTGTATCAATATACATCGTATGATCTATGTGTTTAGTGAAATACTGCTGATAACGTCACAACGTAAAAATTGACATCATAATCATAACGTCACTACGTCACACAGCGCCAACTCGTTGTCTGCGTTTTACCATGGCTGGCGTTTGGTTTTTGTGAATACATCCCCAGGACATTTCCGTTAGAACCGGAAAATAATATCTGTCCTAATGCACAACCTGGACCAAAGGAAATGCCCCCCCCCCCCACAAGAGCACGACCAATCATACTTTTTCCTACTCTGCCACATAAACCTGGGGCTCGTTTAACGTAACCGACTTTTGACTAAAATCTATCTTAAGACCAAATATTTTTCATAAGATCTCACCATAGCTCATAAATTTGTCATAGCTTAGGATAAGGCTTAAATACTGTCAAAATACAATACTTTAGTCCACCACCGAAGGCCGAGTATAATTCGAGTGTGCATGACTTTTTTATTTTCATGCTGCCGTTAGTGCTGATTAAAAAAATCAAATAAAACAGATCGGTATTATCCATGAGTTTTTTTTTTATTTAAAACATAAATCGGGTAAAAAGCTACTACATACAGCATCGTTCTCTGGTATTGTATACTATGCAAGAAATCGAGAGAATATGAATCGCTTGAAGGAGACCGTGTGTCTTTTTTTTTTACTTAGAATTGAAATATTGATAGAGCACCAAAGGAAGCATATACTTCATATGTATTTTTTTCATTCAGAGTTAATTAATGAACGGCAATATAAACTGCGATATGCCAAATAAGGAGGAATGGGGCACTGAAAAAATTACTTTGATATGATCCTAGAACAAAATTTAAGCCAGATGATCAACATTAAAAAAAATTCCATCTGGTGACATTTTACTGTAGTTTTCATGCATGTGAAAGAACAAAACTGAATCTTTGGACAGAAAAACAAGAACTGCATGTAATAACTTATTTGGAGATAATGGTGATGCTTCTTCGACCGTGTTCGAGATTAAGACTTCAGTGCACACACTCCCACCCCCCCTCGTGCGCGCTTCAAGTCCTATTGATACCTTTTTCGTATCTTCTGTCTACTTCTTCAGGGCATTTCAAACAGATATTCTTTGTTGAAACTAAATTTCAACCGTTTCTCTAAAATTGGACACCACACACCATAGACATTTAATTTTCACATGGATGGTTCGGACCGCATGGACTTTCATTACCTGTTTTATGGTCATAAAGAGCATCTACTGTGTGTAAAGGCGCAAATATAGCGGTAAAGGAAGGAAAGATTTCTAGGACTGTAATATACTTCATGAAAATAGTTTTTATTCTTTCAGTTTATGTATAATTTAAGTATATAAAATATATCAATGTTTAATCACAAAATTTTATCATTATTATATTTTAGACAACTCAGTTGGTCAAGCGGATTTAATCACTAAAACAAACTGTAAGACCACAAGATGGTTAAAAAAAAAACTCCTTAGCCCCAATCGAGATATAGAATCGTAAATGTTTTGCATTTCATAACTGTTATATTTCATCGTATAATGATGAACTATGTGTAATCGTTAACTTTCTTAGGTCTATATTAATTGTTTTTGATTCTTTGAATATTAGAACTATAATATAAATCACAATTTTAGTTGTATCGATAAATAAGCTAAGATATTAGAGAACATTAAGAACAAAATTATACATCTTTTTCCGAGAGTTCAAACGTTTACAACTGACGATTGTGATTGTCAATATTACACATACGATGTGGTAAAAGTTTTTACTTTGTATGGAATAAAATATAAAAATTAAGATAATGTTCACCTGTCCGAGAAAAGGAAGATTTTAAAACATACAGATAATTTAAAGCTACATAGTCCGATTTTTTTGGCTATGAGAGTATCAAATACTTTTTCATACAGACCAAATTTATTTGAAAGATGCCTATTTACATCCGTCTCCTTTCAAAGTTTGAATTATCTAATGTACATAAAAAATTTCTGTATGAGAAAAAAAAAACAAACAAACCACCTCCATCTTGGGAATGTTTAGAAACGGGAACCGTTTGGTTTTGTTCCCGAATGATTGGGTTTATTCAACCCGCATATGATGTATCGATTGTACATGTATACAAAACACTTCCCCAAATAGTACCGACGTTTATTTTTGATTTGAATTTTTTTCAAAGTCAACAACCATACCCGCCTTGACCTCAGCAGCGAATTTTATTATGAGACGAAAGAAATCAATACAATTTATGTCCTTTGTTTTTGTAAATAAATTGTGTACATCCCTTTTTCATTAAAATATGGCTTAATGGACATGGAAAACTACTGCAATGTCTATTATGATACACATACTTAGCATAGCCATCGTATAAAAGCGAACTTAGCAGCTTTAAAAATTTCACGATAAGCCTATATATTATTCTATTTAGAAATCATTAATACAGTCATTTGGGGTATTTTGAATAACACTTTTTGTTCAACTTTTTGTTCAACTTGCGGACCTAGAAGGGGGTGCATGGACTATTCCTTTAACCTCTTGAAAAATTCAAATTAATAAGATTATATAGCAAAATTCCCGAAATAGGCCTCAAAACCCCTCTCCAACATTGGAAAACAAAAGTATCCCTCGGACACCCCCTGGAAATGTTTTCTGGATCCGCGCATGCGGTAACAAACATACACTATATCAATTTTCTCGCTTAATAAAGCAATAGCATACAGTGTTATGAGAAATGAATATTGAGCAGCGTTTTCATCACACAAATTCCCTTTACTGAGGTTAGCGAGAAGTTTTTTTTAATCACAAAATAATTTTTACATGTATGTCATTTCTTCTTTAAACTCTCTATATATAAATCACTGGCGTTGGAAGCAAATTGAAAGCGAGTGGGGGGGTCTAGCCCCCCCCCCCCCCGGCTAGACTAATCCTCAGAAATATTGACAAGCAAAAAAAATAAATAAAAAAACTAAACTAATTCCCAAAATCATGAAAATCAGTGGGGGTGGGGGGGGAGGGTGTACGTATACTTCCAACCAAAAAAAATAATTCTTACCTTCTACAAAAAAAATTGTTAAATCATGATTTTCCTAATCCGTGGGGGGGGGGGGGGGGGGGGGGGGGGGGGGGGGGGTAGTAGTATACCAATGCTGCAGCCAGCAATACCCGTCTCTCTCTCTCTCTCTCTCTCCTCTCTCAGGAATAAGATACCTTTTTTATCGTGAAATTTATGTCTCATATATGTGCAAACAAAGAAATAAGAGATATATGCATTACATCTTATAGAACTAATTTCAATGATAAAAAATTCACCTGTATGTGTGGATTATAATTAAGATTGACAGGATAAGAAAGTGAATTATTTTAAAAACTGCACGTATTTGTAAAAGATTGGGAACATGCATCATTAATGGAGTAATTCATATTTTTTGAAAGACGTGGGGTTTTTTTTACATTTCTTTTTTATTTGGAGACGCTAAGAAAGAAAGAAAAAAAATAATGGCGTAACGTCTTATTTGAAATGACAGAGAAAAAGATAAAAAGCCATTGTTTTCGATAATAACATTAGAAATTATTAATTAAACACAAAACTGCATCCCGCAACGCTAAAAAAAAAAAAATGGTACGGCGCGTTGTGTCAGATTGTTACGTCAAAACATGAATTTAATAACGTCATGCTTAGCACTGAAGCGTAATAACGTCTTTTTTGACGTGGCAGCGAAAGGGTTAATTATGATATATTATTTATACCGAGCGCAGCGAGAGGCGGGCGAAGCCCGCCTCGCGAAGCGAGGATTAATGGTAACACGTATATATAAGAAAATCAGTGAAAAATGAAAGTTGAATCAGGGGTACTAAGGCCAAAAAAAAATTCTTCCAGCCCTGGGCGCCGCCATATTGGCAGCCATTTTGTTTTTAAAAAGTTAGTTTGATCATTGATTGACTGGTACTTATCGATGTATATTGCCTCTAAACTCGGTTTAAATGTTCCAGTGTTTCAATAGAAGGTAATTTGAATTAAAATAAATTAAAAAAAGACAACAGATCAGTTTCAATAGTGCTTTAATCAAGAAACACGACTAGTTCTATGTATGTCTTATCAAATTATCAGATGGAAAATAAAAACATTAACATCAAGGAACTGTACCCATATTTACTAAAGTTCGTAGACGTAGACGTAGACGTAGAAGTTACGAATGACGTAAGATTGAAGTTACGAATACGTAAAATGGTATTTACTAAGCTACTCTTAGACGTAGACGTAGGTTACGAATTCTTAGGTGTACGATTTATTCGTACGCATGCGCAATAATTAGTTTCACTTCATAGAAGTGCGCGAATTTTTTTGTTTATCGTCTGCCGGTTTAAAACTAAAGAAAGATGGACGCGAAGAAGCAGAGAAAGGCAAATTTTAGCGATGTGGAGGTGGAAGTATTAGTGGACGCGGTGGGAACTAGCTACAAGGTTTTGTATGGAAAGTTCTCACCGTGTCTGACTAACAACATGAAGACAATGGCATGGGAGTCGGTGACAGAGAAGTAGGTCGATTTTATAATCGGAGATCATGAAGATAATCACTATCTAGATCAAAAATACCATTTTACTGTTTATGTAGTAATGTGTTAGTCCATCATTTATGGATTTTTCATTAATGATTATTTATCATTGAGTGTTTTATGGATTTGTGCATTGCGGATTCTTGAATTTAACAGTTGTTGTAATCACAATTCAGAATATCAGCTGACAATAAACACATATACAGAACACATTGTATTTCTGAATAATTATAGGTTTTATAGAAAGAAAATGACAGTGGTCACACACATATTACATTATAATTATGAAATCATGAAGTTCATATGTTTAGATCAGCTGTAGATATTTCTAATTTGCAAGCCTATTGTAAGTGGCTAAAAATTGGTAGACTATTTACATGCATTTGTGTTGTGAATTGGGGAAAGTAGCTCTTCAGTCTTCAGTTAGAAATGTTCCTCTTCACAAGTATTGGTCAGAATAAAAGCAGGTAGAGATTAATGGCTATCATTACTCTCTGATTATTGTTAATTTTTC
Organism: Magallana angulata; assembly: GCF_025612915.1. Lineage (NCBI taxonomy): Eukaryota > Metazoa > Mollusca > Bivalvia > Ostreida > Ostreidae > Magallana > Magallana angulata. Next base: position 28,688,185 of record NC_069113.1, on the reverse strand, counting down.
GAGTTTAGAAATTTCAATTGATACTTATTCCCATGATACTTTAACACCTTCTAATCTAAATACCTGTACAAGTACACTGAGTGTTTGTGCTCTTTTCATATGCAATTGTGCACATATGTAGAGTAAACGCCGTAAGTCTGCAGTGCACAAGAGGGGTAGTGGAAGTAAAAAAAAAGTGGCAAGACATGCAGTCTGCCGTCAAGAAGAAAGAAGCTCAACGGAGGAAAAACTTGACGCAAACTGGAGGAGGGCCTTCACAGCTACCCATGTTGAAGCCTTGGGAGGAGAAAGTTTGTTGAACATGCCATTATTCTATTTCAATCTTTACAGTGTTAAAAGGCAATCCAAACCTTCAAGAAGTATTTCATACTGTTGTATTCATATGTTAATTTGTTACATGTGATCCTTACAAGGAAATTAAGGTAGGTCCGTAACAATGAAATGATAAACTTCAAGTTGAAGATATCCATGGTAACATACAAAGACAAGCTGTTATTGTGTCAATTTGTGTGTACTGGTCCATTGATTTAGCAATTACAAAAGCCCAAATGGTATTGTTTTGGGGGTATAATTGACAATATGATATAAAATTAATATTTAGCTACATGCTAAGGTTCTGTCATTTAGTGAAAGAATGCTTGAAATTTGTAAATGTCCGAGAAGACAGATCATTGTGGGTAAGTATGAACTAACCAGTATTGATGCTTCACTGACAATCTCTCGTGAACATATGTTGTTCTGTGTAAGTCCTTGTCTGTCCTTTTATGTACCCTAAATGTATATAACTGACTTAGGAGATAATGGGTTCAAATCCCATCACTACTGCATATGTTTTCAAGTAGTGTTTTAAGGTAGGTCTCCAAGTTCTAGTATCAACTAATATAAGTGTTATGTTTGCATGCTGTTTTATTTCTCCCTTGTTTTGTCTCCAACATCAATCCAATTTAAATCTAAATGATATTGTTTATAAAATTGTTATTAATTATGAATCATTTGCTTTACAAGAAAATGAAGATGAAATGAAAATGATTTTTTTTTCTAATGCTTCTGACAAGATGCTTTATTTTTAACTCCTTTTTCTTTATGGAATGAATTGTAAATTGTCAGACTATAGTAAGGAAATATGTACTTTTAACTCCATAAAAATTTTAGATATTGCAGTTGATTCCTCAGTCAGCCATATCTGGAATTGAGGATGGGGTGGACACCAGTGAAGTCAGGTCTTCCCCTCAGATGTCCCAAAAACCAAGTTGCCTTGAGATACAGCCATTTATTGTCACTGAGGGTAAGATTATAAGTTGCCATGATACTTCACTATCATTGATCATGTTGGTTTATCACTATGAATAGTTACAGTAGTTATACCCCCACATATGAAGTTTTAGGAAGGGGGGGGGGTCTTTTTGGAAGCACTCTGTTCATCTCTTTGTCTGTCTGTTCTACATGATCAGTCTTCTAAGATATGGAGTTGCATTATTATACCATAGGAGTAAGTGATTTATAATGAAGGAGAAAAACAACTTATTACTTCTTTCAAGACTTAGAGTATTCAAGGTTTTATCCATAAAAGAGCTTTGCATGACTATGTTCATTAACTGCAAAGGTTGGGTTTATTGTCTTTTTTCTGCATTGTAAATAAAAAAAAATATCAATAAATGTAACCAAGAGGCTTCTGGTTAAAAGTATGACTAAATAAATAAATAAAGAACAACATTTGTTTTAGTTCCAGCTGAAGAACTTGAAAATCTAGACACTAATAGTGATGTGCCAGTTGTCTCTCAATCTGAAGGTTAGTATATATCCTATGTTTAGTATTCTTTAAACAATTCAACATTTTGAAATACTGGTATTTAACTGAAATTTATCATTCTGCCCAAGAAAAGTGCAAAATTTATCAAAATGCTTATAATTGTTAGTTTAAGCAAATATAATTATCAATCTGATTAAAATCAGATCTGCGATCCGCTCCAACAAATTCAATGTTGCTACACAAAGATCTCTTGTGTGGCAACATCGAATTAGTCGGAGAGGATCGCAGATCTGATTTTAATCAGATTGATATAATTATACACACTGCCAATATGATTATACCCCTTGCAAACAAAGATTGGGGGGGGGGGGGGGGGTTAAATAGGAATCTCCTTGTCCGTCTGTCTTTCCCTGTGTTCCCTGTCTGTGCAATCATGTCAATGATTGCATGTATTGCACACACATGATGGTTGCATTATTGAAAATGTAAGATCATCATTATGTTAATGATTCTGATGGATTTGCCATTCTCAAATGTTAATATAAGTAATATACAGCAATGTGAAAAAAATCATCAATGAACTTTTCTCAATGATGTTTATTTCTTAATTTACTTGAATTATGATATTTTCTTAACGGGGTGTATCATTTGTAAGTTTGCAAACTCAAGGTACCTCTTGCTAGTTTTCTTTAAAATTTCCTTTAACTTCACAGAAGAATCTTCTTTGTCAGAACCGTCTACTTCTAAAGGTATGAAAACAAGAAAAACACAAAACAGAAACACAATTCTATTTTGCCTTACATATGTGAAAAATTTCTAGTTTATATTAAGATTTTAAAAAGATAAAAAAAAATGTTCTGGCATTACTCTATATCGAGATAAGATTTATTTTCCGTTTATAAGGAAAACGGAAAGCTCAGACATTTAATGAGTACAGCTACGGATCTCGGCGCCTCATTGAAATTGAGGAGGAGAAGCTTTCAATCAAAAAGCAGAGACTGGAAATTGAAAAAGAGAGGCTCGAGATTTTGAAGAACTTTTATGCTTTGTTTTCTTCTTCAAATGTTCAATCTGTTTGTAATCTTTTGTCTGAGTTTTAATTAGTAATTTCATTTATACTTGCTTGAAACTTCCACCCTCTGTGAGACCAATGTTTTTTATACCTCCGCTCCAAAGGAGAAGGGGTTATACTGTTTTACCCTTTTGTGTCTGTCTGTCTCATGACTGTCCTTTTGTTCATCTGTCTGTCAGTAACGGTAATTTCTGTCACAGTTTTTCAGCAACTATTCATCACAGATGCTTGAAATTGTATCACACTATTTGTTTAGGCATGCCAGAAGTTAGGATTTATTTTTGTACCAATCAGCTTTCTGTCAACTTTGCTCATTTTGCATATTCACATCAGAGCGGGGTATTACTAGTGAAAATTAAGCTCACAGATATCTTGTTCTGCCTTTTCTGACCATTATTACAATTACAATTACTTGTATGGAAGCAGCATTTTTAATTTGCTGGTTATATTAAATTTTATTATAATTATCCACCATATGGACTACAATATTTTTGTTTATATTTTAAAGAATGTGAAAACATTAAGTACATGAATGAATTGTCTTGGAAAATAGACTTTATCATTTTTAAATTCATCAAATAACAAATAAACACATGCTAAATTTCAAGGGACTCAATATATTTCATAAATGTATTTTAAGATTTTAAGAGTACCATCTGAAGACAACTTTAACAACAATACATGCATATAAAATGTAAATTAAAAAGTACAGTAAGTCATACTCTGGCATTATCTTGATGTGTTGAACAGTATTAATTTTTTGATTTACAAAAAAAAAAAATGACACTGTGGATTAACAAAAAAATGTTTCTTTGTATGTGTTCCAGTTAGATGGAGAATTCAAAAATGGAATATTACAATTCTACAGTAAGATGGCAGCTTTAAATGATATCTCTCTTTAAAAATATCAAATAAAACAAATCTAAAACAATAACCAAATCGTTTACCATAATTGAGTTGACAATGTAGAACATGATTTTTTAGATAACAAATTGGAAAACATCAATCTTAGAACACATTTAACGTACTAACTTTTGTACAATTCAAAGATAATGACCTGTAAGCAGAAAAAAAATTATCACTTATTTGAATAATTAAAATATCAAACTACATTTAACAGGGTGTTGCACATTACTTATCAAAAATTACTAACTATTGGACAGGCAAATATATCAAATAAACAGACAATTCCACTAAATAATTAAAATCTTCTAACAATGATGTTTCTGGTGTTAACTGCGTTTGCATTGACAATAGTTTCAGCATTGAAAGAGTCATTATCGGAGAAGATGGGTACTTGTCCTGTTGCTGGTGCTGGAATGCGGTCTTCGATGGCCCTGTTGTGGAGGCGGCAGCAACATTCGATGATCCTTACACATTTTGAAGGGGTGTAGGCCAAAGCTCCTCCTGTTTTGTGCAGACATCTGTAACAGAATATTATTGTTGAATAACATGGATATGAATTATGATCCGTCACCTAGTCATGCGTTTGTTGGAAAGTATAAATTTATGCATTGTCAAGTCCCAAACATTATTTTGTATTTTTTCAAAGGATTTTTGCATGTTTTTGCAACTATTTGTATGGCCCATTTGTAAATGGGTTAGTGATGTTTTAAAAATAATTTTATAAAAAAATGAATTTGAAATAATTTTATGATTTGGGTGTTCTGTATCTAATTATCCTTTTTCTGTATTGTAAGCTCATTATCAGTTGGGGGAGCGATGTTGTCCCATTGGAAGTGCAGTCTCGGGAAAAAGTTAAATTAAAGAAATAAAGAGAAGATAAAAGAGAAGTGTTACCCAGGTAAGAAATTTTGCTTATATGCTTTATGTTTGGAGTCTGTTCTGCAAGTCTAATATTTGAATGAAATTTTTTTTTTTTATACTTGCCGAAATCTGGACTTAAGGACACCAAAAGCCCTCTCAACGCAGTTTCTTGTCTTGATGTGACTGGCATTGTACTTCTCCTGTTGTCCTGCTTGGGGCGTGAGGAAAGGAGTCATTAGCCATGGACGAAGGGGGTAGCCACTGTCCCCTAAAAGCCATCCTCCACCTGGCAGCTGGTCCATTATCTCGGGAATGCTCGAGTTTGCAAGTATGTATGCATCATGTGTGGCACCCCCATACTTGCAAACGATGTTAGTAAATCTGAAATGAGATGTTGGTATATAAATGCAGTCATAAGGAAACAATTAAAAAAATGTTGATAGTTTTATAGACCCAACATAGTAATTTCACTGATTGTCCACTTAAAAATAGAATTTTTTATTTACCTCAGGTCAGCGGTCACGATTCCCTGCATGTTTATGGCATGAAACCCTTTCCTGCACACAAAAACATGCTCATCGTCTCCAGTCATTCCCATGATTGGAATCAGAGTTCCATCAATGGCACCAACTACGTTGGGGAAGTTTGCCACCCTCAAAAAGTCCTCCTTTGTCCGAAGAATTTCCTCTTGCCCCATCGGAAAAATGATGTTGTCAAGGCTGGCATTCAGGGCATCAACGACTCCCATAAACATTCTGCTGAATGAGGGTTGAGAAATACCATGTATGTCAGCAGCCTCAGACTGAAAGTCTCCTTTGGACAGAACTCGAAGAGTTGCCAAAACCTGTAAAAATTAATTCTCGTGTGTTAATGTTATTGCTTATTCAAATTTAAATTAAAGTTTCAATGAATATAGATACATGTTTTTGAATTTTCTTTGGTACAGAATGTCTACAATAGAATAGTTGTTTGGACAATTAATGATTACCATGGGGTAAGATTGGGTTATTGGGGGGAAAGGGGGGTGGACAATTTTTTTCATAGGAATACAGAGAAATATCTTTAAATCTTTTTCTTAAAAAAGATTTGCCTAGAAAAGCTGTAAATTTTGTGAAAGAATATTAGATAGTGTAGATTCAAATTTGTTCAAATCACAATCTTTAGGAGTAGTGTGGGGCCACAAAGGGGATTCCGTTGTACAAAGGAAAACAAATTAATTATTCACAAAAACTGAAATGTTATTATATATGCTTTTACTTATTTATATAGCATTTTTATATATCTTAAAATTGTTTAAACTTTGGCCCCTGGATGATTATTGGGTTCAGAATTTGATGTACATGTATGCTGAATGTGACACGACTATAAAATCGTGTTTGAAAAGGGACTTGATTATACTGGTAAATATAAGAATATCCAGGGGGAAACAGATTTTTTTGTATAGAATCTACATGTATTATACCACGTCCAGATATTTTGTATTGTGACTCAACGAAGCCGATTTTATCCTGCCTAGTGTTGCTCAGGTGAGCGATGTGGCCCATGGGCCTCTTGTACTGTAAATTTCTATACCCCGTGTAATTTTAATGAGGACACAAAGGAATAACAATTATCAAAAGTCCTGAATTTTGCATTGTGGTCCAAATAACAAACATCTTATTATAAATTAATTTTCTGTGTGTTTATAAATAAAAGAATTATACGTGTAGGTGGAATTTCATTGTCATTTGTATGCAGTCGCATATGCTCAGGTTGGACTGAATATACCTGTTATATGTAATTACACAACATTGTCCAGATAGAAGTATTCAAGACTTCACGCATATCGCTAAAAGTTAGGAAGTAAAACTGTGAACTGTTAATAAGTTCACGTATGTGGAACTACTGTGTACCCCTTTATACTGAACCTTGTCGTCTATAATAATGCATTACAACATGTTACAAATAATAACAATGAAATTTCATATATTCATCCAATATCCTTTATCTGCAAATATATTCTCGTTGAAAAATTAATGTGAAATATCTCAAATAATATTTTTAAAATAGGTTTCAAAACCCCTAACACAGTTTCACCCGTAAAACAAGAATATCCCTCCGTTTGAGGGTCTGTGCATACTGTTGTGAAAAAATTGATGCCCAAAAGGGGGGGGGGGGGGTTATAATGGGTATTCATAAAAGACACTGATCATTGTTCATCAGTAAAAGTATGTGTAACATCAAGATTGTGTTTTATCACATAAATGTCATTCTGATGATTATATATATATCGGATTTTTTGTAAAAGGGGGGGGGGGGTGAAATGCTTGGGATTCCTGGTAAATTGTTGGATGAAGAAGGGTCATGATTGATAATTGTACAAGACACTAATCATTGTTTGTCAGTAATTAATCAACCAGACAGCATGTTTAACATTGTGTTTTATCATATCAATATCATGGTGATGAATGTATATATTCGGATTTTTTTTTTTTGGGGGGGGGGGGGTGAAATGCTTGGGTGAAAATTATACTGCAACTAGAAATACATCGGGTTCAATATCAGCGAAATTACTTACCATAGATGAAACAGGCAAAGGATGAGACCTGTTAGTAGGTCGTGAAAGTCTTCTGTCCACCTGCTGAATGAAATCAACGATGGTCCGCCTCGGGAATCGATAACGGCAAATCAGTTCTCGGTCGCTGAAGACATCTAATGGGTTAGTCCGGTCCCGGAAAACTCTCTGACGTCTCAGACTCCTCTCTCTCGCAAGTGTAAACAAAATCGCCGCCATGTTTGATAAGATACGTGTACCTATCGAGCAGACGTAGATTTACGTCCGATTATGACGTAATTTTACGTCAACGTCATTTTGTGAATACCGTTTTAGACGTAAACGTACGCTACGTCTAAGTTTACGTCTACGTCTACGTCTACGAACTTTAGTAAATATGGGTACTGGTCTTTTAGATACTTGATAAAATATTTAATTTCATTACAGCGGCATTCATATGAATTTAATTGATGAACAATGAAAGAAGAAATAAAAAAAAGTTTGGAATCACGTAACTCTCTTCGGCTATTTCCGAAGACAAAACTTGAACGTTTTACGTCTGAAATATGACGTCATAATGTAGACTGAGCACGCGACGTTTAGTAAAACTTTGGCTATTGATATGTGGCGGATCCGATGTTTCAAATAAATTTTGTTCTACAAAAATCAAACTCCACTGTGTTAAATCTGCGCTCGATCCAACGGTCACACCGTTTACATATTATTTACAGTAAAATTGAAAGAAAAATAAGAACTCTGAAAAGGAATTTTGTTTTTAAAGCACCCACCCACTCAACAGCTAGGAGTGTGATGACGTCAAATATAAACAGAACGACGTCATGTATGGTATGCCATTGCGCGCAAAAAATTATGGCGCTAATCATGAGTCAAGCCAAAATATAATATTGCTATAATAATTTGATTTATTTTATATTCTAAATTAATCTTATTATTTAATAAACTCCTCAAAATCACATTAAGATTTTAGTGATCAAACTTGCAATCTATTAGATATGAAATATGATAGTTATGGATGTGTAACATGTGTACACATTTTGAGTCATTGTATTCTAATAAATGGATAACTTGCACTATAGAACATGCGATATTTGTGAGAGTAGTTGCAGAAATGTTTAACATACAAAATAATTAATCACGATTCGATACCTTTGCACATTTTTATTTCCATATCATTCTACCCATTTTTTTTTATTCCAGTCTGCTTTTATTTCTGATACATGCAGTAAACTGCTTGGGATTTATACGATTTTATATTCTTACAATTTAACACAAAACAGAAACAATGCAGAATTCGCTCACGTGATTTAAAACAAAATAGAAACAATACAGGATAAATGCTCACATAAAATATGAAAATATACAATATCAGAAATATTGATTTACACATAAAAAGTAAACAAAATTAACTACGTTGAAGAGTTTCAATTATGGCAATAAACGTGGGATTAAAGAAACATACGTTTCGATCCAGGACAAATGATTAAATTTGAAATAAAGTTTATCTCATTCATGTTTCGCTTCAATTTTAATTTAAACACAATGACGAATTTATTGAAATGTACGTGAATCTGTATCGACATTATCATGTTTACTATTAAGATGTAGTCCCCATTTAGTTTTGCAAGTGCCTACGCTTATTTTTAAACTCGAGAGCTTGCGAAGCTGATTATTTTTTTATAGATAAGAGCAAAACGTCCCGGAAATCTTATTAAGCTTGCTGCCTATTTTCATAAATCGGAACGGGGCAGCAAACCTGAATCAAAGTAGAATATGCTTAACAATAATATGAAAACACCAAAGTGACAAATCATGTGTAGATGTACAGAAGAAAAGTAGTTAAAACAATATGATAAAAAGAAAGATCGACTTTTGGCGAAGTTTCTTTTTTATTTGGAACCATACATTTTTTAAATGCCATGTTCTTAGCTATTGATATTGAATAATTTTTAGAAACCATGAAGTCTTTTTAGCGCACATTCATTTTTTCTAAGATAGGATTTATTTAGATAAAATGAATGTGCGTTAAAAAAAACTTCATAGTTTTCGTGACAGTTACATTTTCAATAATATTAATACCACATTAATAATTATATTAAAAAAATGTATTGATATAAATGCATAATTATTGTAGTTATTAAATAAAATTTTAGTAAGATATCTTCAAAAGCAAAAGAATATAACAAATAAAATGGAGCATATAACCTAACATATAAATGACGTTGATGAAATTATAACGTAGCGTCGCAAGGCAAGGTTAAAATAAATCCATAGCTTTAAATGCCAAATAAAGATAGTAATTGATAAATAGTTATTTGATCTTCATGAAACTTTAATCTTCTGACAAATATAAGTATAAATCAATTAAAATCTGGAAATTTGAACACAAAGGCCATTTTTCATGGACGCAATCATATGTAAAAACTAATAAATTTTAATTAAACTAACTTAAGTTATAAATATTGATTCGTTAATTTGCATTTCTTTACTGTTGAATTTTGAACCGGTTTCATGATCAAAAATCCACGATGCGGGTCAATTTTCGACGGATTAGGGTCTTTATTCAACACATTTAGTCTCAACATTAAACCCGGGTATCTTCGTTACATCGGAGATATGAACTCGAACGCTTACATAACCGCCTATGGTAAATGTATTTGTGAACTATACCCATGCATGTTATATCAATTAAAATGAGTACCGTATGTTACATCGCTCGCGTATGTTACTTTCGATTTTGTGATCGATAGTTGCTGTAAACATTATTTCTTGCATATAAAAAAAAAAAAAAATAAATACATTATTAATATCCTCGTTTGACACAGTCCTATATTACGTTATCAAAATGCCAACCGAATTTATCTTTTTTCATTTTTCAATACAGATATAAAATACTAATCTAAAACACCAAATATTGAAATGAAAATAAAATGTCTTCGTTCTGATTATTTATGTAGTTGGAAAAATCTAAAATAGCCTATTACTACAGTTTCGGTATCTGTAATCTCAAAGGTGCGTGAAATTATTTACACTATTTTCCCTAACAAACAAACAATTTTTAAAATTTCATTTAGCATTTATTTTGCCAGACACTTTATGTGGGGCAATTGTGCAGATTCTAATTTATATTTACAAAATATGCAATTTACATATTCCCCAATGTTAGTAATGGGGCCTTAGCCTGTTAGTCTCCTTTCTTTGTAATACCCGGCTGGGAGTTAGGACATCTGTGCAATGGGTGAAGACTTCATATAACATATACAGTTATATTGCAGTCACCCCCGAATGTCCAGCATTAACTCCTCCCAGAAGCCCCCGAAGGAACTCAGACACAGATATGAAAGGAGGTGTATATACATGTGAAAATAAATAAAAACATGTACTTGGTTGTCACCGTTAGGTGTCCGTACATGTTATACTATACCTGGGCAATTCGAAAATTTGCTCATATAAGATATACTTTATTTTCAATTTATAAAAATTTTATACATAAAAAATAAAACTTTATAAAAGTTCACTAATTAGTAGCGGAAATCAAGGAAACAAAATTACGGATTGCTTTTCCCGACATCAAATCGGCTCTGAAACAAAATTGCATACAAAAGTATCTTTAATTAATTTAAGAGGCGTCAGAACCGGGGAGGGGGGGGCGGTGGGGGGGGGGGGGGCTTGGAGCATTAGGCACATAGCATTAGGCAGAGTCATAAGTATACTTTCCCCCCCCTACGGATTTGGAATTTCATGATTTTCGAAAAAAAAAATTGGTAGCCCCTCTAAGCCCCCCTTAGCCCCTTTTGGTAGCCCCACTTAGCCCCCCCCCCCCCCCCCCCGAACCGGGGGATGGCTGGGGGGCTTGGAGTCCTAGGTATACTAGCCACCCCCTACGGATTAGGAATTTCATGATTTGCGAAAAAAAAATTGGTAGCCCATTCCCCCTCCCCCTTAGCCCCCCCCTTTTTCTGCAAAGTTAGACCTGAGCATTAGGCACATAGCATCAGAGAGGGTTCATTTTTTCTCGCAGCAAAGATAATTGTTCCTAAATCAACCTTTATTAGATGGAAATATTGAGAAGTTGAAGTCATAGGTATAATAGTCCCCCAACCTTCGGATTAGAAATTTCATGATTTGCGAAACATTTTTTTGGAAGCCCCGCCCCCTAGCCCCCCCCCCTTTTTTGTTTGCAAAGTTAGACCTAAGCATTGGGCACATAGCATCAGAAAGGGTTATTATCCCCCCTTTTGCTCGCAGCAAAGATTATTGTTCCTGAATTTACCTTGAAAAGATAGAAATATTGAGAAGTTGGAGTCATAGGTTTACTGCCCCACCCCCTACGGATTTGGAATTTCATGATTTGCGAAAAAAACTTTGATACCCCTCCCTTTTCCCCCTTAAACCCAGCCCTTAGCCCCCCCTTTTGGTGACCCCCTTACCCCCTGTAGAACAGGGGGGAGACAGGGGGGCTTGGAGTCCTAGGTATACTAGCCACCCCCTATGGATAAGGAATTTAATGATTTGCGGAAAAAAAAAATTGGTAGCCCCCCTAAGCCCCTTAGCCAAACCCTTAGCCCCCCTTTTGTTAGCCCCCCTTAGCTCCACCACCTTTTAATTTTTGCAAAGTTAGACCTTAGCATTATGCACATAGCATCAGAGAGGGTTCATCCCCCCACTTTTTCTCGCAGCAAATATAATTGTTCCTAAATCAACCTTTATCAGATGGAAATATTGAGAAGTTGAAGTCATAAGTATACTGCCCCCCCCCCCCCTACGGATTTGAAATTTCATGATTTCCAAAAAAAAAATTGGTAGCCCCCTAAGCCCCCCTTAGCCGAGCCCTTAGCCCCTTTTGGAAGCCCCCATTAGCCCCCCTCCCGAACCGGGGGGGGGGGGTGGCTGCGGGGCTTGGAGTCCAAGGCATACTAGCCACCCCTTACGGATGAGGAATTTCATGATTTGCGAAAAAAAAAATTTAGTACCCCACCTTTTTCTGCAAAGTTAGACCTAAACATTAGGTACATAGCATCAGAGAGGGTTCATTTTTTCTCGTAGCAAAGATAATTGTTCCTAAATCATCCTTTATTAGATGGAAATATTGAGAAGTTGGAGTCAAATTTATAATAGCCCCCCACCCTTCGGATTAGAAATTTCATGATTTGCGAAGCATTTTTTTGGTAGCTCCCCAGCCCCCCCCCCCCCTTTTTTTTTGCAAAGTTAGACCTAAGCATTGGGCATATAGCATCAGAAAGGGTTCATCCCTCACTTTTTCTCGCACCAAAGATAATTGTTTCTAAATTAACCTTGAAAAGATGGAAATATTGAGAAATTGGAGTCATAGGTATACTATCCCTCCCCACCCCCACCCCCCTTACGGATTAGGAATTTCATTATTTGCGAAGAAAAAAAATTGGTACCCCCCTTAGCTCTCCCTTTTTTTACCTGACCAGTTAGACCTGAGCATTAGGCACATAGCATCAGAGAGGGTTTACCCCCCCCCCCCCCCCACTTTTTCACCTTTAATAGATAGAATTATTGAGAAGTTAGAGTCATAGGTATACAAGCCCCCCCCCCCCCCCCCCCCCCACGGATAAGGAATTTCATGATTTGCGAATTTTTTGTTAGGTAGCCCCCCTTAGCCCACATAGCATCAGAGAGGGTTAATTTTTTCTCGCAGCAAAGATAATTGTTCCTAAATCAACCTTTATTAGATGGAAATATTGAGAAGTTGGAGTCATAGGTATAATAGCCCCCCCCCCCCCCAACCTTCGGATTAGGAATTTCATGATTTGCGAAACATTATTTTGGAAGCCCCGCCCCCTAGCCCCCCCCCCCCTTTTTTTTTTTTGCAAAGTTAGACCTAACCATTAGGCACATAGCATCAGACAGGGTTTATCTCCGCCACTTTATCTCGCAGCAAAGATAATTGTTTCTAAATCTACCTTAAAAAGATGGAAATATTGAGAAGTTGGAGTCATAAGTACCCCCCCCCCCCCCCCCCCCACGGATTGGGAATTTCATGATTTGCGAGAAAAAAAATTTGGTAGCCCCCTAAGCCCCCCTTAGCCCAGCCCTTAGCCCCTTTTGCTAGCTTATTAGCCCCCCCCCCCAAACCGGGGGTGACTGGGGGGGGGGGGGGGCTTAGAGTGCTATGTATACTAGCCACCCCCTACGGAATAGGAATTTCATGATTTGCGAAAAAAAAAATTCGTAGCCCCCCCCTTTTTCTGCAAAGTTAGACCTAAGCATTAGGCACATAGCATCAGAGAGGGTTCATTTTTTTCGCAGCAAAGATAATTGTTCCTAAATCAACCTTTATTAGAACGAAATATTGAGAAGTTGGAGTCAAAGGTATTAGAAGATTAGAAATTTCATGATTTGCGAAACATTTTTTTGGTAGCCCCCCTCCTAGCCCCCTTTTTTGGGGCAAAGTTAGACCTAAGCATTGGGCACATAGCATCAGAAAGGGTTCACGCCCCTTTTCTCGCAGCAAAGATAATTGTTTATAAATTTACCTTGAAAAGATGGAAATATTGAGAAGTTGGAGTCATAGGTATACTAGCCCCTCCCCTCCACCCCCACCCCACCCCAGTTACGGATTTGGAATTTTATGATGTGCGAAAAAAATTAGTACCCCATTCCCCATACCCCCTTAGCCCTCCATTTTCTTGCAAAATTAGACATAAGCATTCGGCACATAGCATCAGAGAGAGTTTACCCCCCCCCCCCCCATTTTTTTACTTTGGAAATATTGAGAAGTTAGATTCATAGGTATACAAGCCCCCCCCCCCCCACTTTCGGATTAGGAGTTTCATGATATGCGAATTTTGTTTTAGGTAGCCCCCCCCCCTTAGCCCATTAGCCCTTAGCCCCCCTTTTGGTAGCCCCCCTTTATTGCAAAGTTAGACCTAAGCATTAAGCACATAGCATCAGACAGGGTTCATCCCCCCCCCCCCCACTTTTTCTCGAAGCAAAGATTATTGTTCCTAAATTTACCTTGAAAAGATGGAAATATTGAGAAGTTAGAGTCATAGGAATACTAGCCCCCCACCCTACGGATAAGGAATTTAATGATTTGCGGAAAAAAAATTGGTAGCCCCCCATAGCCCCTTCGCCCAGCCCTTAGCTCCCCTTTTGGTAGCCCCTTAGCCCATTTAGCCCCCCTTAGCCCCCTTTTTTTGCAAAGTTGGACCTTAGCATTATGCACACAGCATCAGAGAGGGTTCATCTCCCCACTTTTTCTCGCAGCAAAGATTATTGTTCCTAAGTTTACCTTGAAAAGATGGAAATATTGAGAAGTTGGAGTCATAGGTATACTGCCCCACCGCCAACCCCCATCCCTACGGATTTGGAATTTTATGATTTGCGAAAAAAAAAATTGGTAGCCCTTCCTTATCCCCCTTAACCCAGCCCTTAGCCCCCTTTTGGTAGCCCCCTTAGCCCCCGTGGAACAGGTGGGGGGGGGGGGCAGGGGTGCTTGGAGTCCTATGTATACTAGCCATCCCCTACGGATTAGGATTTTCATGATTTGCGAAAAAAAATTTGGTAGCCCCCACCCCCTATTTTTCTGCATAGTTTGACCTAAGCATTAGGCCCATAGCATTAGAGAGGGTTCATTTTTTCTCGCAGCAAAGATAATTGTTTCTAAATTAACCTTGAAAAGATCGAAATAAAGAGAAGTTGGAGTCAAATGTATACTAGCCCCCCCCCCCCCTCCCACCCCCATCCCTTTTCGGATTAGGAATTTCATGATTTGCAAAGAAAAAAAATCGGTACCCCCCCCCCTTAGCCCTCCCTTTTTTGCAAAGTTAGACCTAAGCATTAGGCACATAGCATCAGAGAGGGTTTATCCCCCCCCCCTCACTTTTTTTACCTTTAATAGATGGAAATATTGAGAAGTTAGAGTCATAGGTATACAAGCCCCCCCCCCCCCCCCCTACGGAATAGAAGTTATATGATTTGCAAATTTTTTTTAGGTAGCCCCCCTTAGTCCCTTAGCCCAGCCATTAGTCCCCCTTTTGGTAGCCCCCCTTTTTTGCAAAGTTAGACTGAAGCATTAGGCACATAGCATCAGAGAGGGTTCATCCCCCCCCCACTTTTTCTCGCAGCAAATATAATTGTTCCTAAATTTACCTTGAAAAAGATGGATATATTGAGAAGTTGGAGTCACAGGTATACTACCCACCCCCCTTCCTACGGTTTAGGAATTCCATGATTTGCGAAAAAAAGTAGTCCCCCCCCCTTAGCCTCCCCCCCCCCTAAGCCCAGCCCTTAGCCCCCTTTTGGTTGTCCCCCTTTTTTGCAAAGTTAGACCTAAGCATTAGGCACATAGCATCAGAGAGGTGTCATCCCCCCACTTTTTCTCGCAGCAAAGATAATTGTTCTTATATTTACCTCTAATATATGGAAATAATGAGAAGTTGGAGTCATAGGTTTACTAGCCCCCCTCCCCCTTACGGATGAGGAATTTCATGAATTGCAAATAATTTTTTGTAGCCCCCCTTAGCCCCCTTAACCCAGCCCTTAGCCCCCCCTTTTGGTAGCCCCCTCGTAAGCATTAGGCACATAACATCAGAGAGGGTTCATCCCCCCACTTTTTTCTCGCAGCAAAGATAATTGTTCCTTAATTTACCTTGAAAAGATGGAAATATTGAAAAGTTGGAGTCATAGGTATACTGCCCCCTTCCCCCCCCCTCTAACGGATTAGGAATTTCATGACTTGGGAATAATTTTTTTGGTAATCCGCCTTACCCCACCCATTAGCCCCCCTTTTGGTAGCCCCCTTAGCCAGCCCCCCCCCCCCCCCCCCCCGTTTTTTGCAAAGATAGACCTAGGCATTAAGCACATAGCATCAGAGAGGGTTCATCCCCCCCACTTTTTCTCGCAGCAAATATAATTGTTCCTAAATTTACCTTGAAAAGATGGAAATATTGAGAAGCTGGAGTCATAGGTATACTAGCCCCCCCCCCTCCCTACGGAGCAGGAATTTCATGATTTGCGAGAAAAAAAATTTGGTAGCCCCCTTTAGCCCCTTAGCCCAGCCCTTAGCCCCCCTTTTTTTAAAGTCCCCTTAGCCCCCCCCCCCTCTTTTTTGCAAAGTTAGACCTAAGCATTAGGCACATAGCATCAGAGAGGGT
Organism: Magallana angulata; assembly: GCF_025612915.1. Lineage (NCBI taxonomy): Eukaryota > Metazoa > Mollusca > Bivalvia > Ostreida > Ostreidae > Magallana > Magallana angulata. The sequence goes on along the minus strand of NC_069113.1, from coordinate 28,671,917 downwards.
TCATCCCCCCCCCCCCCCACTTTTTCTCGCAGCAAAGATATATTTACCTTGAAAAGATGGAAATATTGAGAAGTTGGAGTCATAGGTATAATAGCCCCCCCCCCCTCCCTACGAATTAGGAATATCATGATTTGCAAAATGTTTTTTTTGGTAGCCCCCCGTAGCCCAGCCCTTAGCCCCATTTTTGGTAGCCCCTTTAGCCCCCCCCCCCCCATTTTTTGCAAAGTAATACCTAAGCATTAGGCACATAGCATCAGAGAGGGTCCACCCCCCCCCCCCCACTTTTTCTAGCAGCAAAGATAATTGTCCCTATATTTACCTTGAAAAGATGGAAATATTGAGAAGTTGGAGTCATAGGTATACAAGCCCCATCCCCCCCCCCTTTACGGATTAGGAATTTCATGATTTGCGAAAAAAAAAAATTGGTAGCCCCCCTTAGCCCCTTAGCCCAGCCCTTAACCCCCCCCCCCCTTTTAGTTAGACCTAAGCATTAGGCACATAGCATCAGAGAGGGTTCACCCCCCCCCCCCACTTTTTCTTGCAGCAAAGATAATTGTTCCTATATTTACCTTGAAAAAGATGGAAATATTGAGATGTTTGAGTCATAGGTATACTTAACGTACAGGCACGTAGTATCGCTTTTGGAAGGGGGTAGACTCATCCAAAAAATCTTGACCAAAACAAAAAAGGGTTATTTTAAAAATCCAAAATCCGAGGGGGTGGGGTTGGGGTGGGGGGTATACTGTTCACTTCACTTCAATTTCACTGTTCATTTCCCCTCATTTTCAATTCATTTCTTACGTGGTCCGATAAAAGTGGGGGGGGGGGGGGCAACTACATGTTATTTGAAATTTTTGTATGTAAATCTAATAAAAATTTGCACCGCAAAAACGTAGTTGGGGCAGCCCCCTGGCCCGTCCCCCGATGCTTCATGCCTGACGTGTACTATAAGTAAGGAAAACTGTATAAGTAAGGAAAAGCTGACATTGTAATTGCGAAATTCTGCACTTTTTATACTGACTGGTTCTTTTTTCAAAAATTATGAAAAATCAGCTTGACGTACAGGCACGTAGTATCGTTTTTGGAAGGGGGCAGACTCATCCAAAAAATCTTGATCAAGAAAAAAGAGGGTTATTTCAAAAATCCAAAATCCCGAAAATCCTAATCCGGGGGAAGGGGGGGGGTGTTATACCGTTCACTTCACTTCAATTTCACTGTTCATTTCCTCATTTTCAATTCATTTTATTACGTGGTCCAATAAAAGTGTGTGTGTGTGTGTGTGGGGGGGGGGGGGGGGGCAACTCCATGTTATTTCATTTTTTTGTATGTAAATCTAAAAAAAAACTCTTTGCAGCGCAAAAGCGTGGGTGGGTCAGCCCCCCCCCCTCCTACCCCACCCCCCTCTCCCACGATGCTACGTGCCTAACGTATACTATTAGTAAGAAAAAACTGTTTAAGTAAAGAAAAACTGACATTGTAATTGCGAAATTCTGCACTTTTTATACTGACTGGTTCTGATCTTCCTGGTGATGAGACGATAATGAAGAATTTTAGCAAATTTGTCTTTGATGTTATCCATGGCTTGGTGAAAACCAAGTTTGCTGTCCTCTGTAAACAAATAAAAATTAAAATTTTAGAGATCAGGCACAGAAACACCGTTATCAGTAATGATGGTTCATACGACTTGTATATCAATTATACATGCGTTCACATATTTTTCTTAATTTTGTAATTATTTTTTTCTTTCACTTTAATATTCATTGTCATTTTTTGTTTGATGTCATCTAATCAAGCGTATCACCATCCTATCGTATCTAAATGAGAAGCTAAAATCCATCACAACACCCCTCCCCCGCCGAGATTCTTAGAAAACCAATTTATCATGTTTAATGAATTAAAGAAATTGTGATTTTAACTTTAAAATGTTATCCGTTCCGTTCCGTTTTCCGTTCCGCATTTTAGCAACACCCTGCAGGTGGTATTTAGCGGGTATTTGTTTTACCCAGTTAACTTGCACGTGCTAGTAATGTACTTTCCGGTGTTTTCCATATGCAGAAAAGGATTAATTAACATGCATAAACGTTTCTTTTGTGATGATAAGCAAAAAGGATCCATATTATTGTGCTCTAATTGGATTATCATTATGATGTTGACCAATATAGGTAAGCATTTTAAGAACCTATTCTGTTTCGCGCGAAGATGACTCGCACCTCGATGTTTCGCACCTCTATTAGAGCGAAACATCTCACTGTATTAAGATATTTTCCTCGTGTTATTATTGCTCTGTAATTAATTATAACCTATAAAAGAATTGAAATAAGTTATAAAACCCTGTTTTGCATTCATATATGCACATAGAACCATTATAACAGGAGCTTGGACTTGGGTAGTTGTGTCAAACAGCAATGTCACGTATGCCTGTCTATTTCATTGCTGCCCACTCAGTGAAAGCTCATTGAAATCAACACGATTTGTCTGGCTTCTGAGCTAAGACTACGCAATCGGTGCATATTTCACTTGAATCCAGCATCATTTTTAACATGTTTTGACGCAAGAAGTGATAGCTACGTCCTACGGAAAGTCCAAGGCCTTGTAATCACTGTCGTGTATCCGCGCCGGTAGTGACATGTTTGGATAACGTGAAAATGGCGTATCCACTTCAAAAACAATGAGTGTTGTGTCCTTTTTTCTATCGACAACGAGGTAAATATTAATTAAAATATCGTAATAATCATTCATATTTTTCTGAAGGTTTTGCAGTTGAAAAAAGTGTGCGTTATTTTTGTTCATCGTAAATAATAACGACTTCTTTATAGGAATATCAATCGTTAACGTGTCATTTAAACGCAAAAACCAAGATCTATTTCGAGATAACGTTGATAATATAACACCTACTAAAAATCTGAAGCAGCCAAAATTAATTTAAAACACCACACTAACAAAATGAAATCATTTCAATATCTTTTTAATACATAAATATGTATAAAAATAGCAATAACTTCATGCACCTGCCAAAGAAGAAGTACGGTTTGGATAATTAAATTATTCCGGTTTGGATGCTTAAATATAAATTGTGCAAATGGTACGGTTTGAATAATTTAAAGATATAGCATTTTTTTTATATTTTAGACATAAATGGAGCAGTTTGCATTTTATCGGTGTGCAATCGAAGATACATCTTTTTAAAAGATAGTTGACCATTCAATTACACAGCATGCAAAAGATCAAAAGAACTTAATATACAGACGGTGAATTTTTCTTTCCTGTCCGACAGTTTCATAAACGTCATGAAAACAAAATACTTCCACCTGTTCGAAGGGGACTAAAACTGGATGACTAAGTTCATTTCTGTAGACAAGCATGTTTTTATTTCTTCTGATAAAATGGTATATTTAGTATATAATTGATAATTTTGGTCGGGGCATGGTCAAATCCAATAAAGCCCGAAGTGAAATTATCACCTCACAGTATCCAAAGAATGATTCCATATTACTTATATTAATTTAATTCACAGCAATTGTACGATTAAAAATTTGAATACAAATAAGCAAACCCAGCTTGCACCTCAATTACACGTCATTTGAATTTATTGGACTGAATATAGTATACAAAATTGATATGTTTGTGTTATCACATGAAAAAAAAAATGAAAATGTATAAATTATATAGTTATATGAATTTTTTTTACTAACATTTCAAAGGAATACTTTCTTTAATTTTAAATTATAAAGAAAATATGTGATAAAACTTGAGGAACACAATAAAACTATATAAAACAATGTAAAAAAAAGTTGTTCACTTTTAACCTAAAAAGCAATACATGTACATCATATAAACACCTTAACAGACAACTATCTACTACTTTTATGATGTGTATTTTTAGTTATTCTGATATATTTAATATTTATAATCGTGTATGTTAATTTTTTAAACAATGTGACTTCATATGTCTATCACATGACGATCTCCATAATATTGAAAGCATGATTTGCAGTGAGGGCATGTATATCGCACAGTAGCGATGCTATATCCCCTTTGCGAGGAGATAACTAAAAGAACTGTTTGCACTCACATTGTAGTACTGTAAGGCCGTTTGCAGGTACCCCACTATATTTTTTTAATGTTTCATGGGAGATAACTCTACTTCCCAGAATTATGAAATCCAGAGCATTCTGAATAATATGTGTGCCTGCTAAATAAACGTGCCGAGCCTGACACTCTCCTCTGCAATCGCAACTTCTCGGGCCTTTCCGGCAAGCTCGGAAAAACACCTCGAATGTATTACCTAGGCGTCCATGACAACCCCCTTTTTATAAAACGATATAAATACAACACATTTTACGATCTGTTGAGATGTGAGCTATACTTCATCAAAGTAAACGATATACACGAAAATATAACACAGAAGCGACATACAAGACTGTCTAGCCGATACTTATTTTAATGGGAAGCAACTCCATTTTGTATAAAATTTTAACATCCGGTGATGTTATTACATTCGAGGTGTTTTCCGAGCTTGCTGGAAAGGCCCGATAAGTTGAGATTGTCTCCTCTGTTCTTTTTAGGGATAACAACATATTAACCCATCCAAACCGTATCAGATGCGTATCCAAACCGTTCCTATTTAGAAAAACAAGGTCATCCAAACCTGTTCCGTTGTTCAAAATTAATCGACATAAACTGCTTATTTACATAATTTTAACATAAACTTCGTAGAACTTTGAAGATTTAATATGCTTTTAAATAGATTTGACGATCTTTTTAATGTAAAAGTAAACAATGTAAGCCTTAAATAACACATAAACTTATCAAGAAACAAACGGAGCCGCCATTTTCACTTTATCCAAACGCGTCACTACCGGCGCGGATACACGACAGTGGTAATAATGGTTCTAATATGCTTTGCCGGTGCTACCGTTGTGGCGATTGCATCTTTAGCAAGAATTACACATACCTTGCATCATTGTCATGTTATTTAGTTATCAACTATAAACAAGAATTTGAGAGACAGACAGACGGACAGAGGGAGAAAAATAGACAGAGAACAGAGAGAGAGAGGGAAATTATTAGATTTCTATAAAAGTTTAAAAAAAAATCTTACAAAATACATAGATTTGCTTCCACCTAAGGTAGCAAGGGACAGTTTCGGATATAGTACCCGTCAATATTTTTGTAAAATTGATAGTTGCTGTACTAATGAGTGTTGCTGAAATTCATCAAATGATTTTTAAAGATTATCATTAGTTAGAGGGGTGTCTCTTGTTGAAATTGATATGCAATATGTAGGCCCCATATGTTAGGTACATGAGAATCAGAAGTAAAATGCGAAACCTGCAGAGTTGACTTTACACAGTGAAATTGCAAGTTACAGACGGGAGTTAAAATAACACAAAAAGTAGATGGGTGGGACATTGTAAACTATACACTGGTAAGTTTCTAACATGTGAAAGTGCAACATGCACGCGGTACGGATGGTCAACCCTCTGCAGAGAATTAGCTGGGGGAGGACTGAAAAGCTGAAAAATCATGAAAAATTAGCAAAATATGAAAGGGTCAAATTCTCATAAAAACTAGTATGTAGAGAATTTTACAGGTTTTGACTAGTAATTTTCTTCAGAAATTGGTGATTTGCCTTATAAAGAGTGAATTAAAGATACAGTAAAACACGGTTATAGCGAACATGCTTATAATGAATTGACGCTTACAGCGAAGTGAATTTCATTCCCCAAGTCTCTTTTTCATGTTGTAAACTTGACGGAGATAACGAATTACGCTTTTAATGAAGTAATATTGCTCGTCCCTGGGACTTCGTTATAATCGTGTTTTACTGTATTTGTGCTGAATGGGAACTGAGGAAATTCTAGAGTTCCGAAGACATGCATCCCTTGGCTACAATGAATTGTATAAAAAAAAACTGTCCCGTGCCACCTTCAAGACTACATGGTATTTTCAGATTTCTCCTTTAAGTGTAATTTTGAGTGGATTTTGTACCATTAGTAATATATTTTGTGATAATGGATGATATTTTTGGCTATAGATGTCATAACGTGATTTATTAGAAAAAATATTCAAGGGGAATAACTCCCCTTAAATGTGTAGAATGACCACCACTAGAGTAAATTGGCTTAGATATTTCCTATCCTGATGACAATTAATAGACTTAAGTTAATTACTGAGATAAGAATAAATACTTTAAGGTATTCGATGTAATTAAAAAATTAACGACCACATTTTGTACCTTATAAATGAATGGCCCAATGTTCTTAATCATGATATCATTTTGAAGGTGTTAATTAATCAAATAAATATACTCCACCAAAGGAATTTTCAAAATTTTGATTATGGCCCAACTAATTACACCTTGAATTTTGCATTGAAGTCTATGGGCAATGTATGTTTTATTAAGATATTGTAAAAAGTAAACTAAAATTCATAAAACTCTTTTGGTTAATACATGCATAAACTTCCTCTTTATTTAAATATGAAATAAAATGAATCATTTACCGCAGATATTTTGAGGAAATTAAAATTTTGTTTTTTTCATCAAGGGGAGATAACTATTTTTAAAAAATTAAAAGTGCAAAATGACCAGCTCCTTATAGGTTTTCTGTCATGTGAATTTGGTTCATTTCACTTTCATAGTTATCTAGCAATACATATTTAACTAGTTTAAAATGATTCAAAATTGTTCAATATCCCTTCATTATACATTGAATACCTTAAAACAGTTTTTATCAATTAAATCATTAAATTTATGAATTTGCAGCCATTTTGCTGTCATATTTTATGAAATACCATTAAACCACCTGACTTATATCATTCATTTTTTTTAAAACAGCAAATCAGAACATGTCTTTAAATCTCAAGACACTGTAATTATGAGTTAAAATATGTCGCCATTTTTTACATAGCACCATTAGAGAGCATTATGGGACGTAGACAAAAAGTTTGTTTGATGAATCTATAGGTTAAGCTAGTTCTTTTTGCTGTGCACACTGGTTCTTAAGTAAGACACGCGCGTTATGACCCCTTTTCAAGATTAAGGAAATCGCCCAACTGAACGAAAATCGGGTCACACCCCGCTTTGGCGATTTAGTTTCTCCAGTGAACATTCGAGCTGTATATATATAAACATGTATATATTTGTTTTAACTCTCTTGTAATAATGATAATCCAGCACCAATTATTACTTACATATTATACCGTTATAGACAATATGTATTTAAAAGGAAATAATTAATATCATTATTATAAAAAGAAGTGAACTATTTTTAGAAGTTGTTTAAATTTATTAGTCAAGTAAATTGATGAAGTGACCCTATAGGGAATTTAATTTAAATTAAATTTAAAATTACTGATATGATTGTAGTGTTTCCGCAATTTTAAAATTGTTTGTAATATTAAATGTTCTTTCTTACATATTTTTACGTAGTATTTTTACGTAGTAGGGTGCGTCTTTTAACCCCAAGGAACTCCAAGGAAACCCCAAGGAACCCCAAGGAACCCCAATGATAGAAATTAATAACTATTAATACCCAAGGGGTCTCATTGGAGTCCACGGGTCACCTCTTAGTACCCCAAGGACACCCCAAGGAAACCCTAGGATACCCCTACGAACCCCAATGATAGAAATTATTAACCACTGAAAATCCAGGGGTCTCATTCAAATCCAAGGCTCACCCCAAGGTACCACCAATGATAGAAATTAATAACTATTAATACTGAAGGGATCTCACTGGAATCCAAGGGTCACCTCCAAGTATCCCAAGGATACCCCAAGTATCCTTTGGGTTCTATGGTGTATCAGAAGTTATAAATCTGTATTATTAGGGTATCCTTGGAGTTCCTTGGATATCCATGGGATTCCCTGGGGTTCTTAGAGGTGGGTCTTGGATACTAATGAGTCCCCAGGGGTACCAAGAGTTTGAATTTTTTATTTTTAGGGTATCCTTGAGGTTCCTTTGGGTTCTATGGTGTATCAAAAGTTATAAATCTGTATTATTTGGCATCTTGGGGGTTCCTTGGGGTATCCTTGGGGTAACGAGGGGTGACCCTTGCACTCTAATGAGACCCCCTAGGGTATTAATAGTTATTAAATTCTATAATTGGGGTTCCTTGGGGTTTCTTTGGGGTTCCTTGGGGTTAAAAGACGTGCCGTAGTATGGTAATTATGGTAATGTTTTGGGAGTTTATTAAATTTAACAAGCCTGTCAAAGAAAATCATATATAAAGTCCTATGGGATCAATTTTCTGATATGGAGTTCCATTGTACCATAGCAGAAAGTGAGGAAAATTTGAAACAACTAACTGCATCTGTGAAGACTCTAATTAGAAAGATATTCAAAGTTTTATCAACAGAAGAGCATTGCTTGGCTACCGGTATTTCCATTTACTGCAAAGGGTGGGATTATTGTCATTTTGTTGGTTTTTCATTAAAGCAATTACAAAAAAATAAATATCAGATACATTAATTTGTAAATATATTACTGTTATACATATGTATTTAAAGTGATAAGTAGCCCAAAGAACCCAAATGAATCCCAAGTATACCAATGAGAACCCCAAGGATACCCTTGAGAACCCCATAGATACCTCAATGATGGAAAGTAAATTTGATGACCAAGGCCGGTCTCATTAAAAATCAAAGGGTCACTCCTGATACCCCAAGGATACCCCAATTATAAAAATTGATAACTATTGATACCCCAGGATACTCATTGGAGTCCAAAGGTCAACTATTGGTACCCCAAGGATACCTGTAGGAACCCCAATTGCAAGGTACCCAATTGATAGAATTTAATAACCACCCAAATGGTTGTACTGTAAAACATATTACTAATTAATACCCAATTACTCAATGGAATATCATAAAAACATCTTGGCAACCCAAGGAACACTTGTGATACCCCAATACATACTGGTATGATAAAAATAATGTTTCTCCTGACTTAAAATATCTGTTCACTTTGGATGAATTTAACAATTAGTGTTGTCAAATGGTTGAAAATCATAATCGAGTACGGTTAATCGGCAGAATTTGTTGTCTCTTACCAACTGATGATCAGCCAATATTGAATCAGTAACAAATTATATCAAATTCATGAAAATAGGGCACTAAATTTTATGTCACCACAAGGAAGTCTGCAATTCTTCCGGTGAACCATTCATATGAACACTTAATATGACAATGTTTCTTCGGTGAAATTTTCAAATGAAGTGGGGAAAGATATTGTTCAGTTACAAAGACCCAAACTTGTTTTACTATTGACATAGGGGGTGTTACCCTGATTGGAGTACTTTTGAGAAAAGACAAGAAGTGATCATGGAAGTGTGGAGTGGGGCTATCTCCCCTTCATGGGTACAACACAATGGATTGACCAATTAGGCGTGCAGAATGTTCACCTGAGAGGCACCAAAATACCTGTTAATTGCAGGTAGACATCCGTTGTATATTGGTGGTAGCTCTTGGACAGGGATTAAAGGGCCAACATAACCCTTTACATGTATACACAATGGCTTCACCATCACTGTTGCAATATATTTACCTACACCTACATCTCCTTGTTTATTGGTAGACAACCCTTGTGAATTTTGGGTGTCTTCCCACTTTGCTATAATTCTGAAATTTTTATGGGTGACTGATTTTAGCTAAGTGGGAATGGTGCTCAGGTAAGGGTTTCAAAGAACAAAGGAAATTAATTACAGGTAAATTATAGTCTGTTCAATTATTGACCTTAAGCAAATTTTTAATAAAAAAAAAATAACAGGCAGTTTTTTGAGATTATGTTTAAAATAAAGTTAAAAAAATTAATTAGATACTTGTAATAGAAGTAAATTTTGATAATTAAAAAGGGTTTGTTCTATGATTGATCGTACAAGCTAATTTTTATTTCATGTAAAATTACTCAATATTCATTCTTTTGAGGAGAAGGAAAACTATGACATTACTACCCCTTCTATGTCCCTTATTAAGAACCTTGAAAAAATAAACATTATATGGTTCAAGTTTTGGGCTGTTGATTTTGATAATGAAAAAAAACTATAAAATTAATGTTAATTTTATAAGAAATGCAGAGGAATTAACACGTACATCATACAATTTGGCTATAGTGGTTATGATATAAAAGAATTAAATGCTCAGCGACATGTACATTTAGGACTACATTTTCAGACTGATGGAACTATTTCAATATTTTACCCCTGAAATTCAGAAAAATTCTTGTAAAAGGACTATATATATGATATGGGCCTAAAATGGCCCCCTAAAATGAACATCATCATTTTTCTTTGTACAGATATATATGTGATGTTTTTACATAATATTCATTTTGATTCAACTGCCCAGAATTTAGAAATAAGACATCGTAAAGACAACCTTTTCCTGCCATTTTTGCATTTTTAGCATAAAACAGCTTGTTTTCAAGCAGTTTTTCTTTCAGAAAAAACAGAGAGCATGCTTGAACAAACAAAATATTTTAATCAGAGATGTATCTAGCCAAGGCTAATAAGTGACAAAAAAATTTTCCCTGTTCAAGCATGCCCTCTATATTTCCCATTCATAAAAAGATAAGAAAAATGTAAATTTTTGACTGAAATATAGAAATAGCGTCACTTCTGACATCATTTTCTGCCAGTGAGTGCAAAAAAATCAAATAAATAAGTGAAAAATAAATTTTACATCAACTCTTCTAAAATATAACATAACATTTTATTGTACCTGAAACACTTTAAAAAATTGCGAATAATGGGGGCCAAATTTAACTCATATCATATATAGTTCGTACTTCAAATCACCATCTACCAGTTGAAGTGGAAAGATGGGAAGGTATCCCATTAAATGAAAGATTTTGTCCTCTCTGTTACAAAAAACATATAGCCGATGAATTTCATTATATTTTAGAATGTGATGCAATATCACAAGTCTGAAACAATTAAATTTATAGACAAATTTTTTTCGGCTAGACCAAATGTGTTTTAAAGTATTACATATTAGGGTATCCTTGGGGTTGTATGGTGTATCAAGAGTTATAAATCTGTATGATTAGGGTATCTTTTGGAGTTCCTTGGGATTTCTGTGGGGTTCCCTAGGGTTTATAGAGGTTTTTAGAGGCATGTCTGGGATACCAATGAGTATCAAGAATTTTTAATTTGAATTATTAGGCTATATCCTTGGGGTTCCATTGGGTTCTATGGGTATCAAGTTTTATGAATCTGTATTATAAGGGTATCCTTTAAGTTCCTTGGGGTATCCATGGGGTTCCGTGGAATACCTATTGGTGTCTGGGATATCAAAAAGCCCCGAGGGTGTATCCAGAGATATAAAATTGTGTTACATGTATTAGGGTATCCTTGGGGTTCATTTGGGTATCAAAAGTTATATTACTGGTATCAAAAGTTATATTACTGGGTATCCTTAGAGTTCCTTGAGGTGTCCATAGGGTGTGTCAGGGATAACAATGGGGTATCTGTATTATTACTATTAGAGTACTATTAGGGTATCCTTTAGGTTTCTTGGGGTACCCATGGGGTTCCCTGGGATACCTTGTGATTTGTCTAGGATAACAAAGAGACCCAAAAAGTATCAAGAAATATAGTGTATCCTTGGAGTTCCATAGGATATCAAGAGTTATAAAATTTATATAACCAATACATGTATAAGAGTATCCCTAGGGCCAGCATTTTTTTAACCTACAATTTTTTTACTTTTAGGTTTACGAATCACAAAATTGTAAAGTTCTATAGGAGAAAAAAAAACTTTTATGACATCATCTTTTAATATTCTAATATAAATATAATGAATGACAACTTCATGATAGTGGTGTGTAACTGCATCAAGAGTAGCATGTGAAAAGTATGTCATCTGTGTAACATATCTCTGAAATAGTACAATAGAATATTAGACATACAGCTTTGATATTACATGTACATATAGCAATGTCAGGGGTGTGCAATTACAAAATTTGGCCACAAAGTTACTAGCCCAAGATTCAAAGTTACCAGTCAAACTATTGTCGGACATGTCAACATTTCATTTAAAAAAAACAACCTAAATTTTATGTACCGTATTTTTCGGGGCATACCCTCATGTAAATTTTTTGCTGAAACATATATGAATTTCTTGCTCATTTTGTTCTGAATATTATCTGAAATTTTTCTGAATTCTATATCTGAAATCTGACTGAAATTGGAACATTCCAGACAGATTTCAGAAAGTGCTGAACAAAAAATCAGCAAAAATTTCAGCAATATTTCAGTATTTTTTCAGCAAATAATACAATTCTGAAATCTGTCTGAATTTGGAACATTCCAGACAGTTTTCAGCATTCAGCAAAGTTCAGAAAATTTTCCAGCAATTACTCAGCAATGTTTCAGCAGTATTTAAGACACAATTCAGCAACAAATCAATAATTCTTCAGCACAATTTCAGTGCTGTTTCAGCAATATTGCAGCAAATTTTCAGTAAAATAACAGCATCTTTTAAGAAAATTTTCAGCAATATTACAGAACCTTATCAGCGAATATTCATCACTATTTCAGCACTATTCTATTACCTCTGTAATCTATCAAAAATGAAAAGAAGTACAAATGAATAGGATTTTCAAGCAAATTAAATTTATTCATATTTTTCTAAATATACATTTTTCCCACATCACTTATCTGCCTCTCCCTGAAACTTCTTTAAATGTCCTAATGCTTCTAAATTGTGCAGTTTGATTTTTTTACCATCCTGAAACAGAAATACAGGAATTTATGATTTAATTAACATGCAAGATTTTACATGTTTTCTGATAATCATAATGCTATTTTTTTAATTAAGAGATTTATTAACCTTTAATGCAAATTTATACATGCAAATTAGAATATACATGTACAATATAAATATACATTCCATTTTTTTCTCACCTTTATCATCGTTATTTTGGGAACAGTTTTTGCAGGTCTCAGCTTCCCTATTTTTTTTCTGCATATGATCAGCAACTATGAGTGGTGCAAAAAACAATCTATATACAATGTAAAGTTCCTATGCATCATATATTACATGAGATTACAGCTTGGCATATTTCATTTAATCATAAGACTTATTTGTAGCATAACATTAGAATGTGTGTAGATTACAAACATTGTTTACAATTCAATCATTAAATTATCTTTAAATACAAAAAAAAACAACATTTATCACATGAATAAATGTCTCCATATATCAATTAATGGCTTTTAATTTATAGTGTACCCTACCTCTTTTAGAAATATCCCGCTATAAAACATCAATTGATGTATAAATCCTTGAATTTTCAAATCCGTCTGCTTGTAGCTCCCATCAAAAGTGCGTCATCATTGGGCGGAAATGACGTAGTGTATGCAAAACAACTCGATGATAATCCGATATAATTCCGGATTGAAAATAAGTTAATCATTTACAGTTGGTTTAAATATATGCAAAACTATTATAAACACCTGGGAAATTGAATCAAATAGCTTTAAAAGCAGACATAGAACTGTCAGAAACTAGTTGTCTTTTAATAGTACTCAAGTTGTTACTATTTAATTTCACCCCTCCCCAATTTTTTGTTTAATTTCTTTTTAATTCATTTTGGTAACATTGAAAACAAAACGTTCGCATCCTAGTTTGTTGCTATAATTTGTATTGTAATTTTGATTAAAAAAAAATCTTCGTTTTGATGTAATAGAATGACTTTTATGTATTGAAGTTCAGTGAGCGTTACGTAACGGTGACGAATTGCTTCGATACCTCATTAACAATGGCGGACACTTCAAAGTCCGAGCGAAGTTGCAGGTTGAGTGCAGGTGTTTTTGCAGATAAGAAATGAATGATTTTGTGAATGGACCTTTGGGAAATGTCAAGAAACAGTTTTATTACGTGTCTGTTAAATGCTCATCAGTTTTTTGCTACAGCAATGCCAATCGCTCGTAAACGAAATTTTGTGTTTCAACTTCCCATACCAAAACATTCTCACAATTTGCTCATGAGCAGCTCACGTGAGGACTAACAAGATTTCCTCACGTGAGTTGCTCATGTGAGTCTTATGTGCAATTTAACATGCAAATTAGGTAAAATGCTCACGTGAGAAAAATTCTGCACATGAGCATTTTTTGCTCACGTGAGGAATAGATCTGCTCACCAAGAGTTTTGCTCACATGAGGCTCATGAGGCTTATGAGACTCATGAGGCTCATGTGCAACAGTTGCTCACTTCAAAGACAATGGACAAAAATTGAAATTAAAATCATCAATATATATTTACATCAGTCATTTTAAAAATACAATTTCATACATTGTTTAACATTACATTTACATAAATCCTTAGAAAGTTTACCAATAATAAATGCTGGCATGTTGAAACTTGTATTGCAGTTTGATCACAAAAAGCAGTGTAGCACACAGACAGACTTGGAAAAAAAATCACAGTTCACAGTAGGCAAAGTTCAATTTAACCATACAAAGTAGTTCATAAGTGCTGCACGAACACTGGCTGCATTACAATCGATCGAGGCATTCGTCTCCAACATTCCAAATGTCCTTTCTTTGACAGTCTCGTGTCTCACATGCTCTCTGATTTCACACATAAACTGTAAACCACACTAACAGCTGACTACCAGAACATCACAATAATATCCAAATTGACACAACCAGACTTCAGCATGTATAACTTCTCCATTACTTAAATTACGTTTTCACTTTTTTTGTTGCATCATTCATAAAATCAGCGAGCTTTTCATGGTTTTCTTCAGGTCTGTACAACTCAGGGCAGGCCTATTGGAAAGATAAATAAATTTGATATCAGTGAAATTGTTAAAAGTTTTCATATTTCAAGAAGTTTTTAAGAAAATCATTATATAATACTGCAACTATTAATATTATCAGATTCTACACAAGAAAAACATGAACTCATTTCTTCATGTCATAAAATCGTTAATCAGTGTTAATAATAAAAAAAATGTAGTTAGAATTATTTGTTCAAAAATTATTGTCAAGTAAAATGTCAAAGAAAAAAATAACGTGTGTTTTACATTCGAGACACCGGTATTTGCCAGAGGGTTAGTAATTGTAAATTGTTTAACCCCGTTTTAAAGGTAGATGCTAAGATCACAGTATTTCGTTTCATATTCATTCTAATTACAAACACGTTTAACTGCCATTCAAGTGATTCAAAGAATATATTTTAACAAGTCAATGCTCAACTTACTTGAAGTGCTCATACAGAAGATGCAGGGGGTGTCGACATTCAATCAGATTCTTCCTCTGTTCAGCCGTGGATTTTTCACACTAAAACACTACATAGACGAATGCCCCATTGACAACGTAGTTTTTAACCTTATCAACCGTTAGTACTGTACAGAATCAGATAATTCCCTTTTTAATTCATTTCACCGTCATCTGTGATGGTAGACAACATGGCGGAATCGAATATGAAAATTGGCGGCTGGCATTTAATCGACCAATGAACGCGCGCGTAGCTTAGACTGGTTCCCCCGCCACTGCGTTATTTACTTCGTTTTGGGCGGGAGCGAGAACCAGACTAGCGGGTAACTTTACATTAAAACAAAAGTAAAAGTAGAAACAAACAGCTTACGAAAAATCACAATATCAAGCGGTTTTGTCAGATTCTCATATCTAAATAGTAAGTTGAGTGATAATTGAATTTAGGAAAAAAAGAATATAACGTTACCAAAAAAACCCAAAAAACCTGACAGTTTGGTGTTCACACAAAAAAAAATGGGGTGCGGGAGGGGGTGTCAAAATGTACTTGTTAACAAAATTTTGCAATTGCTTACGTGAGGAAAAAGGAGGCGTAATTTTTTTTCTTTCATTTTGATTTAACTTTGATACTGCATATACTGACTAAGTCCAATTTCCTAACCTCTTGCTCACGTGAGAAAGTTGAACTTAGAAAAAAAATCTACCGTCAATGTATCTGTATAGCCTGTTGCTTACGTGAGCAATTTCGAATAGAATTTTGCTCATGAGCAATCAGGTGAGCAAATTTTTGCACATGTGCATTTTGGTTAGTATTTTCCTCCCTAACAGAGACTAACAATCTGCACATGAGCAAAATGAATTCCTACCTAATTTGCATACATTTCTTACTAGATTCTCATGTGCTTCTCATGAGCTGCTCATGAGCATTTGTTAGAATGTTTGGTACGGGTTGCACACTTAATAAACGAGGTAAACAATCACTCCTGAAACAAATTATATACTGTAGTATTAACTTGTATATCTGCTAGAGAGAACTAAGTTACAAAGATGAGCTATAATGGTATAATTGTCATTATAACAGTTAGCTAATTATTAAATTAGTAAAATTATGGTACACATTGATACGTGAATTCACACATTTTCAGCGCCATTTGAAATAATCTGTGAAGTTTTTTTGTTTTATTTAAATGAAATATTGGTGAAATTTAATTCTTTTCTGAAAAGTGCATCAGTTTGGAATGCCGGTATTCAATTGCAGACATATTTCAGCATTTAAATAGCATTTAATTTCATATTTATAAGAATTGATCAGCATCAAAATTCCAACGGATTTTAAACAATTGTTTCAGACAAAAAATTACATTAGGATTATGGTAATGCTTAATATAGAGTATTACAGCAATATTTAGAATAGTTCAGACTGTTTCAGCAATATTCAGAGTAGTTCAGACTGTTTTAGCACTATACAGATAGAGTTCAGACTGTTTCAGCAATTTTCAAAGCAGTTCAGATTTTTCAGACAAATTCAGAACAATTCAGATTTTTCAGACAGTTCAGCAATATTGCTGAAATGTGTTCAGAACTGGTTCAGAGGCACAAAATGGTAGTAAGCAATTTTTCAGATATGATTCAGATATATTTCAGTGAATTTAAGGAAATTTTCAGAAATTTTTTTTCATGAGGGTAGGCCGGTATTTTTTTCCTCCGAGGAGCGAGCCCCGGCCTATCCCCCGGGATCGGCTATTCTTAGACTCGAAGTTAAAAAATTTAACAGTAAAATATAAAATCTACTGTTTTTATCCGTTGTACTGTTGTAGCAATTTATTATGAGGGTTGGTTTTTTTTCATCCGTTTGAACTATTGTTCGATAGTTGTCCCGTTGATAAATTTTGTAATGACATCGTGAGTAATAAAATGTACAGTACTGTACAAGGTATTTCTTTACAATCCCAATCAAAAGAATTTTTTCCCACGTTCGTGTATGAACCCTGGAAACTATTATTGCGTAGTAAAAAAGAAAACGAAACCGGGTAGAATGTAATATGACGGAATTTTGGTGAATTCTTCATTTCTGCGTTCGTAGGAATCACTGGTCTTGGGTGTAGAAAAAATCAAATGCTATGTGTTTTTACAATTAATTTTCTGTTGGATGAAATAACGGTATTCTGGTATCGTGTGTATATACATAGGTGTGAAACCCGTGACTAAAACACAGCCTGGGGGCACGCAGTGTACACCGTTACACTTCATTGCATTTACTGTGTTTTTAACATTACAACTTCTCTGCATAACGGCAAGTCACTATTTAATTAATTAATGGAAAGAACACAAATTAAATATTTTATGTTTGGTATTTCGTTTTCTCATTCATAGCGATTACGGGGGATAACTCTATTTGGATATGAAACCACGTGTTGAGCTAATGGACGCCATACCCCGTATTTACAAGTAGCTTTCAAAGTATAACTTGATTAAATGAGATTTAGCAATAAGGTATTAATAAAATATAAAAGGTTTGGTAAAATATTATACTTAGTTCTACCAGACAGAACCACGGAAGTTGGTGTTGCAATTAAATTTACACTATGTAAAATTACGATACACAATGATACACCGACGAATACGGAAGAGACCAAACAGCCACAAAACACAGATTAATTTTTAAAAATTGCTTGAAATATATATGTTAAGCAAATTTAATAACTTTAATTACTCTTTTGACTTTCTACATCGATATTCTGAAAGTATATACTTAATACAGTGACTTTCTTAATCAGCGGTCATACTTTCACTATAGTAATCATCGATTGAAAATCGGCTTATCCCCCAATTAGGCTAGTCTAAGGATTTTTCTTGAATTTTGTTTAAAAATTAGCAATTCGGCCTATGCCCCACATCACCATATGCCCCGAAAAATACGGTACATAAAGTAATAATGTTTTCTCCTGTATTATACTAGTATTTAAGTATTAATATACAAAATATTTATTACTTTCATGTTTTCTGCAGTTAAAAAATATTCAACTTCATTGATCTCTCACATTTTTTTTACAGAAATTGGTTTGGGTGTTTATATGTGAGAAAACTCAAACATAACATTGTGAATGTGAACAGACTCTATAAAATCACTGCAACTATATGTGTGCATGTATTTTATCCTGTTGAATTTCCATGTACAAAGTACAACTATGCAATTAATTATGTAATGGTAAATTTTAATTGAAAATAACGGAAAATGCACAAACAATAATATGATTTTTTTAGGCAGGTCACTTTAAAATGTGTTCATGAGAATAGTTACTGCAGAATATCTCTAATACATCTCTCTCTCTCTCTCTCTCTCTCTGTAAAATAAATTTTTAAAAAGCCAATGAATACATATGCCAATTCAACACAAAAAGAAAGGGAATCATTTTACATTGATGTACTTGAAAACAGCTGCACAGGTAACTATCGAAGCCATGTTCAGTGAGGTGTGACTATCTCGTCTAGCCACTGGTCAACACTGTCGGTAAAACTTCAAAGTATGAAACTTACAGCAGAGTGTTTGTAGAAGCTTCTCTGAAGAATGTAGCACGAGAAAAAGATGCATAAGAAATTTTTAGGCTATCATCACACAAAAAGAGCAGATTTTATGCCTCTGTGATAACAATGACGATACACTTTTCCTACTAGAAAAAATTTGCTGTCGGGGAGAAAAAAAAGATCTTTTTTGTAATTTTATTTTTTTTCTAAAAACTCAGAAAACCGAGCGGCGGGTTTGTAAACCTAAAAATAAAAAAATGCTGGCCTAGAGTTCCTTGGGGTATCCGTGGGTTTTGTCTGAGATACCAATGAGTCCCTACGGGTATCAAGAATTTAAATTTGTATTATTAAGTTATCCTTTAAGTTCCTTGAGGTATCCTTGGGGTTCTGTGGTGTATCAAGAGTTATGAATCTGTATTATTAGGGTATTCTTGGAGTTCCTTGGGATATCCCTGGGGTTCCCTGGGATTCTTAGAAGTGTATCTGGAAAACCAATGAGTCCCCAGGGTTATCAAGAGTTTTAAATTTGTATTACAACGTATTACGGTATCCTTGGGGTTCTATGGAGTATCAAGATTTATGATTCTGTATTATTAGGGTATTCTTGGAGTTCCTTGGGATATCCCTGGCGTTCCCTGGGATTCTTAGAAGTGTATCTTGAATACAAATGAGTCCCCAGGGTTAATAAGAGTTTTAAATTTGTATTATTAGGGTATCCTTGGGGTTCTATGGAGTATCAAGATTTATGATTCTGTATTATTAGGGTATTCTTGGAGTTCCTTGGGATATCCCTGGGGTTCCCTGGGGTTCTTAGAGGTGTGTCTGGAATACCAGTGAGTCCCCAGGGGTACCAAGAGTTTAAAATTTGTATTATTAGGGTATCCTTGAGGTTCCTTGGAGTTCTATGGTGTATCAGGAGTTATAAATCTGTATTATTAGGTTATCTTTGGGGTTCCTTGGGGTATAATTGGGGTACCAAGGATAAGGGGTAACCCTTTCACTCTAATGAGACCCCCTTGGGTATCAATAGTTATTCATTTCTGTCATTGGGGTATCCTTGGGGTATCCTTGGGGTTTCCTTGGGGTTCCTTGGGGTTAAAAGACGTGCCATGTTAGAACGATGACCCCCTCCCCCTTTTCCACCGTTCAATTATGGTGGGATGCTGATCTATTTTTAAATCAGGGTTACACACGTGCACTGCATGTTGAACATCCCTTTTACTTGAAAACTCTTGCTGGCTGTTGTTATTACATTATCCCATATAACATTTTCATCAATTGTGAATATAAATGCAGACACCTTAATTAATCATGCATCGGACTCGGTTAATCTTTTATGTGAAATATCATGATATTGCCAGTCGTAACTACTCGGCCATTTCCGTCACCGCAAATAACTTTTTAATCAGTTATGTAAAAGCCCATACCAAAACATTCTCACAAATTGCTCATGAGCAGCTCACGTGAGGACTAACAAGATTTCCTCACGTGAGCTGCTCATGTGAGTCTTATGTGCAATTTAACATGCAAATGAGGTAAAATGCTCACGTGAGAAAAATTCTGCACACAAGCATTTTTTGCTCACGTGAGGAATAGATCTGCTCACTAAGAGTTTTGCTCACATGAGGCTCATGAGGCTTATGAGACTCATGAGGCTCATGTGCAACAGTTGCTCACTTCAAAGACAATGGACAAAAATTGAAATTAAAATCATCAATATATATTTACATCAGTCATTTTAAAAATACAATTTCATACATTGTTTAACATTACATTTACATAAATCTTTAGAAAGTTTACCAATAATAAATGCTGGCATATTGAAACTTGTATTGCAGTTTGATCACACAAAGCAATGTCGCACACAGACGGACTTTGAAAAAAAATCACAGTTCACAGTAGGCAAAGTTCAATTTAACCATACAAAGTAGTTCATAAGTGCTGCACGAACACTGGCTGCATTACAATCGATCGAAGCATTGGTCTCCAACATTCCAAATGTCCTTTTTAGCTCACCTGAGCCAAAGGCTCAAGTGAGCTTTTCTGATCACAATTTGTCCGTTGTCTGTCGTTGTCGTCGTTGTCGTTGTCGTCGTTGTCGTTGTTAACTTTTCACATTTTCATCTTCTTCTCAAGAACCACTGGACAGATTTCAACCAAATTTGGCACAAAGCACTACTAGGTGAAGGGGATTCAAGTTTGTTCAAATGAAGTGCCACGCCCTTTTTAAAGGGGAGATAATTGAGAATTATTAAAAATTTGTTGGTATTTTTCAAAAATCTTCTTCTCAAAAACTATTCAGCCGGAAAAGCTTAAACTTGTGTGGAGGCATCCTCAGGTAGTGTAGATTCACGTTTGTTCAAATCATGGTCCCCGGGGGTAGGGAGGGGCCACAAGAGGGGGATCAAGTTTTACATAGGAATATATAGAGAAAATCTTTAAAAATCTTCTTCTCAAAAACTATCTGGCCAGAAAAGCTCAAATTCAAATGGGAGCATCCTCAGGTAGTGTAGATTCAAGTTTGTTCAAATCATGGTCCCCGGGGGTAGGCTGGGGCCACAATTGGGGGTTCTAGTTTTACATAGGAATATATAGAGAAAATCTTTAAGAATTTTCTTCTCAAAAACTTTTAGGCCAGAAAACCTCAAATTAAATTGGAAGCATGCTCAGGAAATGTAGATTTAAGTTTGTTCAAATCATGGTCCCCGGGGGTAGGATGGGGCCACAATTGGGGGATCAAGTTTTACATAGGAATATATAGAGAAAATATTTAAAAATTTTATTCTCAAAAACTACTAGGCCAGGAAAGCTCAACTTTCAGTGGAAGAATCCGCAGGTAGTGTAGATTCAAGTTTGTTAAAATCATGGTCCCCGGGGGTAGGGTGGGGCCACAATAAGGGGATCATGTTTTAAATAGGAATATATAGAGAAAATCTTTAAAAATCCTCTTCTCAAAAACTATTTGGCCAGATAAGCTCAAATTAAAATGGAAGCATCCTCAGGTAGTGTAGATTTAAGTCTGTTCAAATCATGATCCCCGGGGGTAGGGTGGGGCCACAATTGGGGGATCAGGTTTTACATAGGAATATATAGAGAGAAAATCTTTAAAAATCTTATTCTCAAAATCTATTAGGCCAGATAAGCTCAAATTAAAATGGAAGCATCCTCAGGTAGTGTAGATTCACGTTTCTTCAAATCATAGTCCCCGGGGGTAGGGTGGGGCCACAATTGGGGGATCAATTTTTACATAAGAGTATATAGAGAAAATCTTTTAAAAAACTTCTTTTAATAACTATTTGGCCAAGAAATCTCAAATTGGCATGTAACCATCCTCAGATAATGTAGATTCAAGTTTGTTCAAATCATGGTCCCTGGGGGTAGGGCGGGGCCACAATGGGGGATACCTTTTTATATATAGAGAAAATCTTTAAAAGTCTTCTTCTCAAAAGTATTGGGCCAGGAAATTTGAGTGGAGGCATCCCTAGATCATATAGATTCAAGTTTGTTTAAATAATAGTCCAGGGGTAGGGTGAGGCCACAATGGGGGATGAAATTTTACTTAGTAATATATAGAGAAATTCTTTCAAAATCTTCTTTTTAAAGACTATTTGGCCAGAAAAGCTTAAACTTTAGTAGAGGCATCCTCGGGTAGTGTAAATTCAAGTTTGCAAAATCACTAGTGGTAGGGCGGGACGGTGATGGCGGTTTGAATTTTTACATAGGAATATATAGAGAAAATCTTTAAAAATATTCTGGGAAAGTTTTTGGTCCAAAACTCAATACTTAGTGTGAAAGCACAGGTTATGAGATTAAAGGTAGATTTAAGTTTGATGAAACCATGATTCCCTAGAGAATAGTGGGGCCACGAAGAGGGGGGGGGTATATAGGAATAGAAAAAATATTAGAGGTACAACAACAAAAGGGGCTTGGTATTTACCAAAAAATAAGAGGTGGATAAAAATTGGCAGATTTTCAATTTTTTTTTTAGCAAGATCTACTGTACTCAGTTGTCAAGATATTTTGATACTGTAATGCTAATTTGATCAGAATTATGGCAATTGTTGCTCAGGTGAGCGATGTGGCCCCTGGGCCTCTTGTTTTGACAGTGCAGTCTCGTGTCTCACATGCTCTCTGATTTCACACATAAACAACCACACAAACAGCTGACTACCAGAACATCACAATAATATCCAAATTGACATAACCAGACTTCAGCATGTATACTTCTCCATTACTTAAATAACGTCTTCACTTTTTTTGTTGCATCATTCATAAAATCAGTGAGCTTTTCATGGTTTTCTTCAGGTCTGTACAACTCAGGGCAGGCCTATTGGGAAGATAAATAAATTTGATATCAGTAAAATTGTTAAAAGTTTTCATATTTCAAGCAGTTTTTAATATTATATAATACTGCAACTATTAATATTATTAGATTCTACACAAGAAGAACATGAACTCTTTTCTTTGTGTCATAAAAACATTAATCAGTGTTAATGATAAAAAATATGTATAGTTAGAATTATTTGTTCAAAAATTATTGTCAAGTAAAATGTCAAAGAAAAAATAAATAATGTGTGTTTTACATTCAATACATCAGTATTTGCCCGATGGTCAGTTGTAAATTGTTCAACCTTGTTTTAAAGGTAGATGCTAAGACAACATTCTAATTACAAACACGTTTAACTGCCATTCAAGTGATTCAAAGAATATATTTTAACAAGTTAATGCTCAACTTACTTGAAGTGCTCATACAGAAGATGCAGGGGGTGTCGACACTCGATTCATTCATTCAGATTCTTCCTCTGTTCAGCCGTGGATTTTTCACACTAAAACACTCCATTGATGAATACCCCACGTAGTTTTTAACCTTATCAACCGGTAGTACCGTACAGATTCAGATAATTCCCTTTTTAATTCATTTCACCGTCATCTGTGATATTAGACAACATGGCGGAATCGAATATGAAAATTGGCGGCTGGCATTTAATCGACCAATGAGCGCGCGCGTAGCATAGACTGGTTCCCCCGCCACATCGTTTTGGGCGGGAGTGAGACCAGACTAGCGGGTAACTTTACATTAAAACAAAAGTAAAAGTAGAAACAAACAGCTTACGAAAAATCACAATATCAAGCGGTTTTGTCAGATTCTCATATCTAAATAGTAAGTTGAGTGATAATTGAATTTAGGAAAAAAGGAATATAACGTTACCAAAAAAAAAAAACCCGACAGTTTGGTGTTCACGAAAAAAAAATTGGGGTGGGGGTGTCAAAATGTACTTGTTAACAGAATTTTGCAATTGCTTACGTGAGGAAAAAGGACGTAATTTTTTTATCATTTAGATTTAACTTTGATACTGCCTATACTGACAAAGTCCAATTTCCTAACCTCTTGCTCACGTGAGAAAGTTGAACTTAGAAAAAAAATCTACCGTCAATGTATCTGTATAGCCTGTTGCTTACGTGAGCAATTCGAATAGAATTTTGCTCATGAGCAATCAGGTGAGCAAATTTTTGCACATGTGCATTTTGGTTAGTATTTTCCTCCCTAACAAAGACTAACAATCTGCACATGAGCAAAATGAAATCCTACCTAATTTGCATACATTTCTTACTAGATTCTCATGTGCTTCTCATGAGCTGCTCATGAGCATTTGTTAGAATGTTTGGTACCGGGTAGGGGGGAAAAGTGTAGGATGGGTTCATTATGCATCGCGGGTAGATATTCATACCTTGGGTGGGACATCTTTGGTTAATACAAAAAAGTTAATACAGGTAACTCTCAATAGCTTGAAGTCCATGGGACCGAGGAAAAAGTTCAAGGTTTCAAGAGTTCGAGTTTTCAAGAGTTCGGAATTTTACGGGTTGATTGACAGTTTTTAAAGTTAGTCTTACCGGATGTTATAATCAAGCCATTTATTTAGTGCTAACCTTACGCACGTGCTGAATGAACGTTTTCTTTTCACTAAAATATACAGAACTGGATGTTTTTAAAACTAAATACAAACAACTATTGAATAGATTCATATTAAATATTTATTTTATGCATCATATTAATACCAGATTGCTCAGTACTACTGTACTGTGAGATGATCGACATGTCATAAATGTGATAACTGAGTATCACTCATTGTTTCCATCGTACGGGTCCTGTAAGAAGTTGTTCAGCAATAATCATTCTAATGACTTTTTACACTTTTTACAGTTTGATAAATCTAAAATTTGACCATGACTCATTATTATCGTTTCGTCTCAATTAATTTCACATTTTCATTGCGTCTCAAAATTATCGTAAAACGGTTGGTGTTGATTATAGATTAGGTATCGATATGGCCAATCATCAAACAATTATCACCTTGCAGGACAAGTGTCGCCTGAATAAAGGGTCCCGCGTCTAATGCCTGGAGCCATTTAAATGACCAAGTAGGTGTTAATTAGGTATAACGCTTGGAGATACACGGCGACTTCGAGGTATCAAGAGTAAGAAGCTATAGATTTTGAACAACGGGACTGCAGTTTGACTTTGAGTGATCAAGGGTTTCGAGAGATCAGGACTTGAGAAATCAAGAGTAAATTTGCTTAGTTATATAGGGAAAAAATCAGGACCCTAGACTCACTTCAAGCGATCAAGAACTTCGAGCGTTCGAAGTTCGAGCCATCGAGAGTTACCTGTATATAAAATGGAAAATTGAGGCGATTTCAGTTTTGATCAAAAGAATTTATTTTCCAAAACGGGGTGTCCAGGAACGCGGTTTAAGTAAATTACACAATGTCGTAAAGTTTAGAGCGAGATACTTTGAAAAGACAACTTTGGTTTAAAAAAAATGCAAATAAATATGCATACACTAGCTTTTTTTTTTTAATTCCATAGATTTTATTACCATGACAGATTGGTAGTAAACTTTATACATTGTGTTATCAAACAGGGAAGTTAATTTTGGGGGGGGGGGGGGGGGGGGAAGAGGGTATCCTCCCCAATATTTTTACAAAACAGTCTTTTATCTGAACCCGGGAGTCTGATGCCTGTGGCCTGGTAAATTTGCAGGCGGGCATGTAAAAATTGCCAAATTACATGCCCGGAGGGCATGTGTAAATTTTCTGTCAATGTACAATATGTTTACTTGCCATTTCTTCCATCGTACCAAAGTTACGACTTGTCAAATAAGCGTCAATCGTAATCATTGAAGTGTTTAGTTAAACCTACTGTATATATGTTTGCTAAATTACAAGACGTACATGTACCGGTAAATATAACAATTACGGGTTGGGCATGTAAAAATTTGAATGGGCTGGGTTAAAATGATGGGTTTACATGCCCGAAGGGCATGTGCTGAAAAAATTTTGTCGTGAAGACTGTACTGGTATATTCTTGTTTTTAAAGTCATTATGTTGCATCAAATGGTGTAAAGTATATGACCCCCAGGTGTTGTCTTTAAACCAAACCCACCTCCTCTGAAATAGGAAATAATGATATATTTTGATAACTTTTGAGATCCCCATCTCTAAACCATATTTATTCTTAAAAGCTTGCTCTTTGTGTTATTGCTCATCAAATGGTATAGGTTATACCTTTTTGGAGACACCCTGAATTATAGAAATGGAAATAATAAAGTATTTCATCTTATTCTGACATATGTAATGTTTGACTCATGTGGGTAATCCTAGCCTAATGATGAACTTGCTTTGTTTAGGCGACATTACAATTGCTCTGAATATATATTACATTTTGTTTATCTTAAAACTTAAAAAGCAAAAAATTCTTAATGTGCATCTAGAGAAAAATACCAATCAAGAAATGATTTATAAATTGCTACTGTACACAAAGTCATGTAAGAATGAAAGAAGACTACCGGTATATATATAAAAATCTTTAGAACCAGGTTTGATTGCGGGGGTTGATGTGGAGGATAAACATTAAATTATTTGTTGTTGTTAATTTTAACGTGAATATTAGTTATTGATCCCCATGTAGAAAATAAGACTTTTAAAAAAATACCTTACACTCTGATTTCTTCAGCAATGATATCTGCTGTAAATGTCCTCAGCAATGAGTTCTAATTCTTAGTGACTGGGTATTTAAGGTGGCTCTATACACCACTTTTTGATGACGCAGTACGCAAAAAAGTAAATCTGGAAACATGCATTTCCGGTACTGGCTGATTTAAACTGAGGTGAA
The DNA here is from genome assembly GCF_025612915.1 of Magallana angulata. NCBI lineage: Eukaryota > Metazoa > Mollusca > Bivalvia > Ostreida > Ostreidae > Magallana > Magallana angulata. Next base: position 28,645,000 of record NC_069113.1, on the reverse strand, counting down.
TTGTATGGGAACCGTTATTTTGAAAAATTTGTTAAATGGATAGATTTAATTTGATAATTGGAAAATTCATTACTTACAAGTAATGTGGTATGGGACACCTTCACTTTGTATGGTATTATTTATCGAAATAAACAATAAAATCAAATATAAATTTTTAAGGAGTTTCTTTAGCATCATCGATATGATACATCGTAGCGCAGTGGGTTAGTGGGTTCACTACAATCCAGTAGGTCATGAGTTCGATTCCCGTTGAGAACAATAAAATTTTTAACTTTCCAAAAATTTCTAAAACGTATTTTCGGGTTAAGGGGATGGGAGGGTGGCTTTGAATTTCTCTCAGGTTGTTAGTAGCGTGGTTGAAGGCTTAATTGCACAATTATGTACTGTTTTGGTTGAATACCGTGAAAGAAAATTCTAAACAGGTGAAAATATTTCAATTATAATATACTTTAATGCACATTAATATCGACACCTAACGGGGATGCGAGGGTTGCTTTGAATTTCTCTCAGTTGGGATACATAAATCCTATTAGCCTAGTCAATGTTCCCCTTTATTTATTTGACTTAGTTTTGCATTAAAGCGAATATATTCACTTATACAGGGCAAAGTCTATAATGAAATATGTATGTATTTATCATTCCAACATTATATTTAGGAAATTTTCTTCAACTCAGAAATGAAAAGTCCCCAAGGTGTTTGGGCCTTGGGACTTAGGAAGGATAACCCTTACATGAGGAACTTTCATACCAAATAAAATTTAAAATATTTTTTGTGTTTATTTGCAATGGTTTTCATTCAATTTTTTTATGTCACATTTATTAAAATACACTTTCTTATAACATCAAGCAACTTTTTCAGATGATTTGTCAACAGAGTAAGAAAATATGAAAAAATCTGTTTTGAGGAAATACTAAAAAAAATTGCAATAATAACATTTTTGAATGTTAGGAAGTGTTATATTTTTTTTATGTGTCCGAAGGTAATATCCATCATATGACAAAATAATATCTCTCAATTTGTTGATAGCTGTCTTTTTAAAAAATATTTTACAAAAACACGAAAAAACATTAAAAATTTCTTTAAAAATACCTATAGTATCCCTATCGTCATTTTAATATTTGATAAGTATATGTTTTGTGGTCTTCTATTGAAAATTGGAATAAACTGTGGGTGTATAGAGCCACCTTAAATCACAGGGAGAAGTGTTCACTGTAATAATAGCCAATGGATTCACTGAGTTAGCCATGCATGGATAAGGCCTAAGAAAAAAAAGTGTTTGTTTCCGCTTTCCCGACCGACCCTAGCTTTTACCCCCCGACTCAAAACTTTTTTAAAGGATTTTTGATGGAAAATCATTCATTTTCGTTTTTATCCGATTTGGAAAAAAAATTACTCAAAATTTTGGTCACAAAAACGCTTGAGGCAGTTACTCTTCTCAAATCAGTGTAACTCAAACGTTTTGTTTCAAAATGGCTGTATGTTTCCATGTGTTGTAAATTTTAATAATGCTCTCATCGTTGGCAGAGGAAGTATCTGATATATAATATCATTTTTGTGTTTTCTTAAGACCAGCTTAATAGTCAGGAATGATATTAAAAGTATTTCTCATTTTATACCATTCAGCAGTGTCAGTATCTAACCGGCATGTATGGATACTGCAATATTAAAGGGAAAAAAAATATTAGAAAAAAAAAAATAAATTCCGACCGACCGACCCTACTTTTTTTCAGCATGAAAGTGGAAACAAACCATTTTTTTTGTTAGGCCTAAGTTGTAATTGTATAGTATGGTCTGCAGGTGTACTGGTGAACACTATTTAAGCTTTGATTACCCCCCCCCCCCCCCCCCTTTACAACACACACACTGCTTGACCCTATTTGATTTGTATAAAAAGTCACTAAATTTTACATGTATAAATTATTTTATTTAACATTATATATACCTTGAAAACAACAATTAGAATGAAATTGCATTTAGCTTGAAATTACTATCACTACCCATAAATTATTACAAATGCTTGCCCATCGATGTTAAGATGCATATATAGTAATTTTAATACATCTCAAACCATCTATATTCTTCTGGCTCATGTCAGATAAATTGTTAATTTTATGACTCTTGCCCCACAAGGGGCTTAGGAGCAGGGCCAATTAAAAGTTGCACAACACTATTAATTTTTACTATATATTCTTACCAAAATTACGCAACTTTAGATACGGGTAGCAAGTTTAAAACAAACTTCTGGGAAAATTCCTCTTTACAACTTTTAAAACAATTGTTCCTCACCAATTAAGTAGCAAAAAACACACAGCCCTCCACAAAGGCACGAGAGTTTGTTTACATCAAAGTTACACATGTGCTTGAAAATCATGTCCGAGCCCTTTCACCCCCCTGCCTAAACAACTGGCATCAAAAATTCAAGTGACCTCGTATTTTTACAAAGGTGGGAAAATCAGGCATTTTACACGTTGTTTTTATCTCATAAAAAAGTACAGTCCCTGTCGCTGGCGGAAAACTCCTAAAAACGAAGGGGAATTCGGGAATTATTTTCACTCAGCCATGTTTTGACGTGAACCTTCGAAAAAATAGTGTTGTGATACCTGCAAGTAATCTATTATTTTACACTCGCAAAAATAAAATCTGAAAACACAAAAACATTTATTGTAGAACACATGTGGAAAGTTTTACTGAATTCTGTAGCTATATCAAAAAGTTATGAGCGCTTATTAAAACCATGGTGCTCGCGGTGGCCTCTGATTTATGAAAATATGTTCAAAGTTATACTGTATGTAATTTCACGGCGTGTTAATTTTGAATGATTTTCTTGGTTCTAATTTGTGCAAATATGCATGTCTATTCACAAGACATAGCAAACTTGTTTATATCATGACCACCCGAGACTATATACATGTACAAGTTTAGGGAACCTTGCCTTTTGGGGGAGGGGTTGAAAAACTGCCGTTATATTATTCAATTTTAAAGAATTGGTGTGCATTTTCATATAAATTAGCATTGTCGGGTTCTAATAAAACTAATGCGGGTGCTGAATCATATCTAAATTCATATTTCACTTTAATATTGGCGTTTTAGGGGCATACTTTTATAGATTCTGTATACCATACAAGCGTCTAAATAACTCATTTTACAAAAAATTCGTAATACATAGAAGCTTTTTTGGTTTACGACGATAAAACCAACTTTCTAGATAAGCTGCTGTATATTTTTGGGGCAGTTTGGACGGTCCGATACACTATATAATCGGGTCGCTGTTTGATGTTCTACGAAATTTCAGAGGAAATCTGGGCTAATTTTGTATGCGCCATTGACAGCAAAATAAGAGAGGTGCCGGACACAAAGGCTCATTGTTGGTGATTTCTAATCTACACACATCGATAGAACGCCAAAAAACTCCACTTTATGACTTAAAACACATCATAACAATTTTCCTTCAGGTTGCACAACACTATTAATTTTTACTTTATATTCTTACCAAAATTACGCAACTTTAGATACGGGTAGCAAGTTTAAAACAAACTTCTGGGAAAATTCCTCTTTACAACTTTGAAAACAATTGTTCCTCACCAATTAAGTAGCAAAAAACACACAGCCATCCACAAAGGCACGAGAGTTTGTTTACATCAAAGTTACACATGTGCTTGAAAATCATGTCCGAGCCCTTTCACCCCCCTGCCTAAACAACTGGCATCAAAAATTCAAGTGACCTCGTATTTTTACAAAGGTGGGAAAATCAGGCATTTTACACGTTGTTTTTTATCTCATAAAAAAGTACAGTCCCTGTCGCTGGCGGAAAACTCCTAAAATCGAAGGGGAATTCGGGAATTATTTTCACTCAGCCATGTTTTGACGTGAACCTTCGAAAAAATAGTGTTGTGATACCTGCAAGTAATCTATTATTTTACACTCGCAAAAATAAAATCTGAAAACACAAAAACATTTATTGTAGAACACATGTGGAAAGTTTTACTGAATTCTGTAGCTATATCAAAAAGTTATGAGCGCTTATTAAAACCATGGTGCTCGCGGTGGCCTCTGATTTATGAAAATATGTTCAAAGTTATACTGTATGTAATTTCACGGCGTGTTAATTTTGAATGATTTTCTTGGTTCTAATTTGTGCAAATATGCATGTCTATTCACAAGACATAGCAAACTTGTTTATATCATGACCACCCGAGACTATATACATGTACAAGTTTAGGGAACCTTGCCTTTTGGGGGAGGGGTTGAAAAACTGCCGTTATATTATTCAATTTTAAAGAATTGGTGTGCATTTTCATATAAATTAGCATTGTCGGGTTCTAATAAAACTAATGCGGGTGCTGAATCATATCTAAATTCATATTTCACTTTAATATTGGCGTTTTAGGGGCATACTTTTATAGATTCTGTATACCATACAAGCGTCTAAATAACTCATTTTACAAAAAATTCGTAATACATAGAAGCTTTTTTGGTTTACGACGATAAAACCAACTTTCTAGATAAGCTGCTGTATATTTTTGGGGCAGTTTGGACGGTCCGATACACTATATAATCGGGTCGCTGTTTGATGTTCTACGAAATTTCAGAGGAAATCTGGGCTAATTTTGTATGCGCCATTGACAGCAAAATAAGAGAGGTGCCGGACACAAAGGCTCATTGTTGGTGATTTCTAATCTACACACATCGATAGAACGCCAAAAAACTCCACTTTATGACTTAAAACACATCATAACAATTTTCCTTCAGGTTGCACAACACTATTAATTTTTACTTTATATTCTTACCAAAATTACGCAACTTTAGATACGGGTAGCAAGTTTAAAACAAACTTCTGGGAAAATTCCTCTTTACAACTTTGAAAACAATTGTTCCTAACCAATTTAGTAGCAAAAAACACACAGCCATCCACAAAGGCACGAGAGTTTGTTTACATCAAAGTTACACATGTGCTTGAAAATCATGTCCGAGCCCTTTCACCCCCCTGCCTAAACAACTGGCATCAAAAATTCAAGTGACCTCGTATTTTTACAAAGGTGGGAAAATCAGGCATTTTACACGTTGTTTTTTATCTCATAAAAAAGTACAGTCCCTGTCGCTGGCGGAAAACTCCTAAAATCGAAGGGGAATTTGGGAATTATTTTCACTCAGCCATGTTTTGACGTGAACCTTCGAAAAAATAGTGTTGTGATACCTTAAATAGTCAATACTTGACCATTTTTAGCCGGGCTCTGCTGAAAGCAGAGTCCTGGCTGTAGGCAGGCAAATTGCCAATGTTACTATAAATAGCACAACTTCAAAAGTAAACAACAAACCGAACAGCATCAAAGTAAAAGCTTCTGCTATACCGATTAGTTACACAAAGAGCCACGTTTTGTCAAAAGGGTTGGGTTTTTTTTGTTTTGTTTTTTTTAATTTCAAAAGTATTGTCTATCTTTTTTAGTTTTCTTATTAATTACGTGTTTTAAAAACAGGCTATGCATTTTGGACACATACCACATGCGCATGAATTTCCATGAAGTACTTTGCTGCGCAGTGAAGAAATCGGATTTGAATTTATAACGCTTGTTGCAAAATTCAAGGCAGCAATTGTTGAATTTTTTTCTACTAGACAGACATATTTTCGTTTATAGCCGCTTACAAAATTTGGTTGCTCTCTGACGCTTTGCCGACATTAAAAGCATGAGAGAGAGAGAGAGAGAGAGAGAGAGAGAGAGAGAGAGAGATTTTCAGTCTTTACAACACCATATACATAAACACATATCAAAAGAGCCCGGCTTTCAGTACTTCAGTACTTTGATTTAAAGTCTTCTTCTCGACTGTACCTCTGCACATCTAAAAGAAAATATGAGTTCATAGTTATGAAGACCAGGAAGCCCTCTTCAAAAATAGTGAATTTCATGTGCCTTGGGGTAGGGGTTTTTAATCTAGGGAAGGGCTAATTTAATAGTCATATAGTGTGACTGTAGATAATGTTTAAAAACCATCATCTTTTCTTCTGCTGATACTGAATAAAAACTGGCTGCATATCAATGAAGAAAATAAAGCCATCTACCAAAATTGTAAATTTCAGGCCCCCATTGGCCAAGGTAGGGGTGTTGGCCCTAGGGCAGGCCAAAACAGTCATAGTGGTATTAAGTCTCCCAAACGAAGTTTGGAGACATATTGTTTTTGTACGGTTCTTCTTTTTCTTCTTTCCTACTCTGAACTTGTTCGTCGCGTTTATCAGAGATGGCTGAAAAGAATTGTACAAATTTCTAGGATACAATAGGCCTGCATGTGCATGCTGGTTTGATTTTTCTCACTTGGGGTTGGCCAACCACTTTCCTGGGGTGTCAAAAGGTGGTGGGGTTTAACATTGAACCTTATGGGAAAAATCGTAGACTCTATTGTAAATGGTTACAACTTGAAAACGGACAAAGATAATAATATAGGGTTTTCGGAATCATATATTAACTGTTACAGGCAATATATAGGGTTTATTAGATCTGACCCCTAGGGTCATCCCCACCCCCAGGAATTTGAAATGACAATATATCTCAGAAACTGTTAGAATCCCTAAACCATGTATATTGTTGTTCCTGTGTAAGGAGCATCAAATAGTATGTAGGTTATGGGCCCTGGGTGTTGGTCCTGACCACCTTCAAACAGGAAGTGCCCAAATAACTTGAAAATGGTTAAGATCCCCACCCCTAAACCATGTATATTCTTGTTCCTTGTGTCAAGCGGCATCAAAGGGTATGTAGGTTATGGGCCCTGGGGGTTGTCCTGACCCCCCTCAAACAGGAAGTGCCCAAATATCTTGAAAACGGTGGAGATCCCCACCCCTTCACCATATATATTCTTCTTCCTTAGGTCATGTTGGTTCACCTGATATATAGTAAAGGACCCCTGGGGAACATCATGAAACTTCAGAAATAAAAATAATCAAGTTCTTAATCTTTTTGTCTGTAAGGTTTGACCTATGTGGGTTATCCCTACTCCAAATGATGGCCTTGTCCGTTTGGGAGACTTTATAATTGCCCCAATTATAATTACATCTTGGTACCGTATTTTCGGGGCATAGGCCGGTATTTTTTGTCCTCGGATGAGCGAGCCCCGGCCTATCCCCCGGGATCGGCTATTCTTGGACTCAAAGTTAAAAAAATTTAACAGTAAAATATAAAATCCACTGTTTTTATCCGTTGTACTGTTGTAGCAATTTATTATGAGGGTTGTTTTTTTTTCATCCGTTTGAACTATTGTTCGATAGTTGTCCCGTTGATAATTTTTGTAATGACATCGTGAGTAATAAAATGTACAGTATTGTACAAGGTATTTCTTTTCAATCCCAATCAAAAGAATTTTTTCCCACGTTCGTGTATGAACCCTGGAAACTATTATTGCGTAGTAAAAAAGAAAATGAAACCGAGTAGAATGTGATATGACGAAATTTTGGTGAATTCTTCATGTCTGCGTTCGTAGGAATCACTGGTCTTGGGTGTAGAATAAATCAAATGCTATGTGTTTTTACAATTAATTTTCTGTTGGATGAAATAACGGTATTCTGGTGTCGTGTGTATATACAAAGGTGTGAAACCTGTGACTAAAACACAGCCTGGGGGCACGTAGCCTAGTGAACACCGTTACACTTCATTGCATTAACTGTGTTTTTAACATTACAACTTCTCTGCATAACGACTAATGGACTCCATACCCCGTATTTACAAGTAGCTTTCAAAGTATAACTTGATTAAATGAGATTTAGCAATAAGCTATGTAAAATTACGATACACCGACGAATACGGAAGAGACCAAACAGCCACAAAACACAGATTAATTTTTAAAAATTGCTTGAAATATATATGTTAAGCAAATTTAATAACTTTAATTACTCTTTTGACTTTCTACATCGATATTCTGAAAGTATATACTTAATACGGTGACTTTCTTAATCAGCGGTCATACTTTCACTATAGTAATCATCGATTGAAAATCGGCTTATCCCCCAATTAGGCTAGTCTAAGGATTTTTCTTGAATTTTGTCTAAAAATTAGCAATTCGGCCTATGCCCCACATCGACATATGCCCCGAAAAATACGGTATATATTATGTTTAAAATTCTTCTTCTTTACCTCTACTGGCACTGAATAGAAACTGACAACATATTGATATAGATAAAAAAAAAAACCTCTACCAAAATTTGTGTATTTCATGACCCCCAAAGCATGGGTTATTACTTCAGCTAGGGTATGGCCAAGTATTTAAAAATCTTCTTTACATATATTTACACTTGATTGAAACTGACTGCATAATTTAAAAGCTGTCTTCTTTTAAAAATTAATTTTTCATGATACGATAAACCATCAAAGGATGGTTTTTGGGGTGGGGTTATATATTATGTTTATAAATCTTATTCTTTTGTTCTGCTGTTGATTATTTTAATGAAAGAGACAATTTATATACCGTATTTTTCCGACGATTAGTCGGTATTTTTTTCCTCTGAAGCAGAACACCCGACTTATCGTCTGGTTGACTTGTCGTAGGCTCGATGTCAGAAATTTTTTAAAAATAGCATTTAAAATCTTGGTTTTAATCATCTTGAGTTGGCTGTGTGATTGAAAATTACGTTGTTCAATTCACTGTTTATCTTTAATAATTATATCATTTTCACTCATCTGTCAACACTAAATACATAATAATAACAACAGTTATTAAAAAATGTTACATTGTCTTTAATCAATTAAAAGTTTTACCGTTCCGTTTTTATAAACACATCGTCACATGGTTCTATGTATCACTAGTAGGAAGATAACATTGCGCAGTAAAATTGAAACCAAGTTTGAATGGAAGAAAATATTGCAGTAGGTCTGGGGGATGTTTTTTAATTAAAAAAAAAATTAAAATTTAATTATTTTATTTGTAAAGAGTTGTTAGTGGAAAGTATAAATCAGAAATATTTAATGGTCAAATTCAGTCTTAAAATACGTAATCGGCAATTATCAATACTACTGTTTATACAATAGGCTGACACCGGTTGTGTTAATAATCTTGCCCTAAGGCTGAGATCTTTACGGCAATTTCACTCCCTGTGTATATAAAGAGTACCGTTATAAGAGTGATTATAGTTCATTGATTAATTATTGTCCAATTCTTTGATTATTGTTAGATAATTTTTTTAGGAAACGTATGTATGTCGTATATCGTCATTATCAAGTCGTACAAATGATCGATCTATTTCTAAGAGTGTCTATGTAAAACAATAGCGTGTAACTGCATTACTGGATACAAAGTAAACAAGTTTCATCAAATCATAGTAATTGCTAAGCTTTCTGCACTTGAGACCCCCCTTTGAAGTCCGACAAGACACAGGTGCATGCCTATGACACCGGAAATTGTTAAACAAACATTGACCACGCGCCGAATCAACATGTGGCTGGTTACGTAATGACGAATACACTGGCGATAGTCAGAGTGGATACTTATTTTAATGCTTGGGAATAAAATATTTCTGACAAAGTAAGTTTAGTTTTGCATAACACGCGATATCGGGAATTGTTTAAAATGCAAGCGACTTTGTAGAAGTTGCCGGTATTTGAAAATTTGATGCATACTTATAAAGCGTAATTGTTTAAATGTTAATCATTAATAATAATTGGTAGCAATATCGGTGACATCATGGCATCATACACTAATAATGTTACTGCAGTTTTATAGGCCATTTTGAAGTGATAAGATCGACGTATGGTCTGAGATCGACGTATCGTAGGATTTTGTTAAAATTTTGGCTAAAAATGGGCAATTCGACGAGTCGTCTGCATCGACGAGTCGTCGGGAAAATACGGTATATTCAGAAAAGAGAGTGACTGAAGCTGTCTATCAAAGTTAACATATTAATTACCTGCATGAAAGTCTTTTTCTCAATTATGGATTTCATTGTCCTTGTTACAATATTTCAAGTATTTATTTAAACCATTGTACTTTGTTTTCTGTTTTTGATACCTATGTGTGTAGCATTTTAAATTATGGATGTGAAGTTTGGGGTTCCCACAAGGGACAAGATATTGAAAAGGTCCACCTTGAGTTTTTACGCTTTGTGCTTGGTGTCCGTAATAATACTAATACAACTATGTTATATTTCGAGACTGGGCATCTACCCTTGTATCTTATTTGTATATATATCGAATGTTTAAGTTCTGGTTTAAATTATTACGGACAGAAAATTGTATATTAAGAGCTGCTTATGGCTGGTCATATTGTATTTGTGAAAACGAAAAGCAAAATTATCAAAGCTGGGCAAAATTTACTAAGGACCAATTATATAATCTGGGACTTGGCTACATGTGGGATGGTCAAAGTAATTTAAACAGTCGTATTTGTCTACCAATTATACAGAAAAGACTTTTAAAAGACAACTTTATTCAAACGCTGCATGGCAAGATGCAAATAGAAACAAAATGTTTTATTTACAAGCACTTAGTTGATAATTTTTGCTTACAATATTATTTAGAAAAATCAATACTAAGGTTGTATAAAAAAATGTATTTCCAAAATGAGGTTGTCCTCACATAATCTGCTTATTGAAACAGGTCGACATAAAAATATACCAAGAGACAAAAGATTTTGTAAAACTTGTATAACAGACATTGAAGATGAAAATCATTTTATACTTGTATGTCCAATGTACTTAGCATTACGATCAAAGCTTGTAAAAAAGTATTACTGGTGTAAACCATCCATGTACAAATTAATACAGTTACTAAGTGTTAACAATATCAAAGAATTGTGTAATTTAGGAAAATTCATTTACAAAGCCCTTACACTCAGAATGGTTTGACTATATCAAGTGTCATTTGCTGATTTCAATTGTTATTACTATCAATATATATAATATATATGTGTTATTTCATTCTCCAAATTCAAATTATTCTATAAACATAAGAGTTTGTGCGCACGAGTCAAGATTTGTAAGGACTGACCGTCCATTATTGCCTATATATATTCATGTATTGTTCACCATTATAAGTGCTATAAGACGTATGTCTTTTGCAATAAAGAAATTGAACTCCTCTGAAACTGCTGCACTGAATTTCATGAACCTTGGTGGATATTTAGAAAACAATGTGTAGATTTGTATATTACCAGGAAACTCTTATTCTCTTGCTCTGGGAATTTGAGCTCTTACGAGGGTTGTTCGGAAATTATTGAGACAATTACTCTAACTTCCTTGTGTAAAAAGATAAATCATTGAAATTTCACCAGGACATAAGTCAGGATGTCTTTTATTATCGTAAAAATGTTGAGGCTGATGACATCATTTGTTCATTCCTGATAAGCTAACAGGGGTCGACACTAACTTTTTTATGCATTAGTCCTGCCGGACAAGTGTCTGTTACTGTGGAATCATTAGATATCGTGGTGGCTCAATTTTCGTGGAATTCGTGGGTACCTCTCATCCACGAATTTACATCATCCACAAATTAATCAATTTTGGTTCTAATGGCATATCTCCCTTTGTAGGTGAAATAAAATACACGAAATTACGTCCCCACGAACCTGTAAAATTTAAGTATTCCACAAAAATTGGCCCCCACGAAAATTAATGATTCAACAGTAACTTTAACTAGTCCGCAGGCAATTTTATTAGTCCGTCAAAAATAAATGAAATGCATTACCGTATTTTGTCTAATAAAAAACACTGTTTTTATTAGAATTTGTAAGAAGGGGTGGGTATCATACATCACAAGGAATTTTTTGATGTTTTTTTCTTACAGGTTAATCACTGGCTTAGTTGTATTGTACTATTCAGTACATAGCAAGAAGCTGCGTATTCACTATCTCCGTGTACATGGTAGAAGCCGCCATTACAGATGTTAAAAATAGATCTGTGCAATAGATCAGGGCGTTGAGCTACCATGTTCTTTTTGTTATTTAAGTTCTTTAAAAATTAGGTATAAATAATAAGCAATTTAAGACAAATGATTTAAACACAATTCATTTAAATTAAACAACAAGAAATTTCCTTTCACCTTTCAGTTTATTTTTTTTTAAACACCTAAGCGTCGCTATCGAAGCCAGGGTTGTTGTGAACGTGTGTGCTTGTTACCTACCCTTAGGGCAAAAAATTATCAAATCACCCATAACATCCTGCATACCTCTGTTGTTTTCACTCGGCAACTCTATAATCACCAAAATGTATCATATATCAATTTACTGTAAAAATAAACTCAGCGTTTTCCAGGAAGTTGTCGACAATATTGCCGTGGCTTTGCAACATCAATAATTAATACATTTTTTTAAGCAGATTTTTTTATTAGTCCAACCGGACTGATTAGACAGAAATTTTGTTAGTCCGACTCAAAATCAATTAGTCTGTGACTAACGGACTAAGGTTAATGTCGAACCCTGGCTAACAAACTTGCCTACATCCAATGACCCAGCGCAACCACAAAATCATCGCAATGTTACTTCAACGTTTTTCCTTGGCCCTATTTTATAAACACCTTACAAACGAAAGGAAAACATAAACTATTCTTCATTTTTATGGCGTCGAGCGAAGCTCGAAAGCCATCTAGGGATCGTACGTCCGGAAGTTCAGTTTTTAGGAGCCAAACAACACAGACTATGATTGAATCCGCAAATAAAAAGTGCACAGCTTTTACTCAAGTGTTTGAAGTTGCGTGCGTTTAATTAAAAGTTGTATGATGATATTACAAGTTGGCAACATGCAAATATTTCATTTATTCGATAATAAATATATTTTCAAAATGTCGGGTGTAGTGAGTGACTAGCGAGTGAATAAAGAAGCACCGATAGCGGAGGAATATCTTTTTGATCGTAACTTATCGGACCTTTCCCACAAGCCAGCGATAAATACTGAGACATCCCATAATCCATTTGACATATGGCGCTCCGTACACTCTGCGTATGAATATCACCAGGAGAATTAATCACGTATGAAATACGATTGCAATTTGTGAAAGATATATTTATCGCCATTCCTTGAAATGATGAACAAAACCCAACAAAAACAGCAATATTTTTATGATTTCATTACAATATCATGCGAACTATATTTATAAAGTCACGTGATGTCTGGAAAAGATAGCGTGTCTAGACGAGGATAGCGTGGGTTAGAAGGAACAGAAGTCGAAGAAGAAAGAAAAAGAAATTAAAACAGTGATTAACAGACATTAAACAAAGAATTGAAAGGTAAGGGCAATCAATTGATAATATTTTACTTTTAATTCTGTTTTAGAGTAATTTTAGTCCATTTTTTAAATATATTCATACGGTAATCAATTTGAGCATGTAAACACAGCGAAGAGAAATGGATACATCGTAAAATCGTCTTGTAATTTGTTGTTAAAGGAATACGATTGAGGGTTGCTGGAATTAGAAGGTTTATATGTCAAATGCCATTTTATGAAGTAGACAGTTTAATCACAACAAACAAATAGTGTGTTTTAGATACATCTACAATATGTTTAAAGGAAAGCCTGACAGTAAGAATTTGCATGATGTAACATTGTTGATACATCAATACTATTCTATTCTTATTATGTAGAAAACTGTTTGTGTGATTTGGTGTTTACATATGTTTATTTGATTTTGATTCTGGAATGCAGACATTACTCAAATTATATCACTTTAGAATTGATTTACTGAAGTAGAAAACTATTTGAGCTGGAGATAGGCTTTTATTCAATATTGAGTACAATATTACTGGAGTTGATATGCATTAAATCTGGAGTAAAAAATTATGATTTGACTTGGAGATTGACAAAATTTTCAATTTGAGAAAATTACTGGAGTTGATTTGTATTTTGTGTTAAATAGAAGACTGTTTTACTTTAGATTTTGTGTGTTTTTGATTTGACAAAGTACCAATTACTAGAGTTGATATACATTAGAACTGGAGTAGAAAACTAAAAACTATTTTGACTTGGAGATTGACTTATATTTTAAATATATCAAAAATACTGGAGTTGACTTGCATTAGATCTGGAGTTGAAAAATTTGTGACTTGGAGTTTGGCTAAATTTTTGAGTTGACAAACTTAAATTACTGGAGTGGATTTTACATTGCATCTGGAGCAGAACACTTGGAGTTTGGCTAAATTTTTGATTTGACAAACTATTAAATTACTGAAGTTGATTTTACATTGCATCTGGAGCAGAACTGTGACTTGGTAAACAAGGGAGTATTGTATCAATTATTTTGGCATTCTGTTTGAAAACAAAATCAAAGGAATTCCTGTACTTTATGTAAAAATCATTAAGACTGGAGTAGAAATTCTGATAAATTGGGTATTAGTTAAATAGAATTATATTCGCTTTGACCAAAAAGGTAGATCATGGGAGTTATTTTAGACCAATGGCGACTTAGGATAGGCTGTTTTAATCCCAATTCTAAAACAAAAGCAAAAAATACTTGGTTCTTAAACGAAAATGCATATGGAGGATTATGCAAAATTTTGCTATTGAGTAAGCTATTGTTGTGTGTGTCTCTACTGTTATTGGTGAGTGGTAATGTTGAAGTAAATCCTGGACCAACAGAGTTCTATTACAAAAGTTGTTTTCCAATTCAGGGAAGATTTCATCAAGGAAATGAATTATTTAGTGAAGAATCACATGGAAGGCAATTTTTACCTTGTTGTGTTGTTTTTCTTGTATCTTGCAAATTGAAACCTTTCAAAAACATAAAATGGACAAGTGACGATTTAGACAAGATTTTGCAAAGAGGGGATTATGTGTACAGATTTTCAAAAGAATTTTTAAGACCTTCAAAAGGTTTCCTTGAGCCAAGAGACTTGCCACCATTTACAAAAATAGATGGAAAATATTTCTACTGGAAAGTTAGGAACACTTTCAGTGGCAGCATTCAAGATCATTTTGTTGGGGAATATCCTTTAGTTAGGTTGGAAACCGCCATTTTAATGGGATTGTCAGGAAATGTATTGAATTGTCAATATGGTATATTTATTTGTAAAGGAAATGCTTTAGCCATATGTAGAGATGGAGACATTTTCCTCATTTTTGATTCCCATTCTAGAGATGTTATTCCCCTGCGAGATGAAATTCATGATTTTAAGAACTTTAATGAACCGTTCATGAAGTTTCATGATGTATTCATGACTGGTTCATAACTGGTTCATAAAGGTGGTTCATGAATTTTATTCATGAATGTATTCTTAAAATGTAATTCATGAACAAATTATGAATATACAAGAATACAGGAAATACCTGGTATTCAATAGTTCTAGGTATTGAACATTCCTGAATTTTCATGAAGTTCTAATTTACGAAATATATAATTAATTTCAAATACTTTTATAAATAACATAGTTTACTCTAGTATTCAGAACAATATCTTTTTTAAAAAAAATTATACATCTTAAAATATTAATATTAAAACACAGTCTGCATGAACATTCATGAATATTCTTGCAAACACCTATATAAATGTGGCATCTTTAATTTTGAAAAAGAAAGATGTGATATATTATAGTTACTTTATTTATTCAATTCTAAGAAACATGTAAATTCATTGACAACAGCGAAGGTCTCAGACATCACGATCAAATGGTCATTACTAGATCCTAAATTTGACGCTTAATTTCTTCATTGTTCAATTTTTTGTTTTTTTTTAAATGACATAATTTATTAGTGAATAATAAGTCTTTGCAGATGATACATTATGGCTGTTCTATGTTGTTAAAACTGAACTGAAAAACTGAAAAAAGTGAAATAATTTAAAACTTTGCATATTTCTTTGGAAAAAAGATTTAGTATACGTTGAATTCCAACTTGTTTGAAGTACATTGTATATCAAGTTTATTAAAGACATGGTAGGTTGTCAGTCTATCATAGAAGCATAAATACACACAAGACGAAGTGCGTCTGTTCCTGGGAGAACGACAGAGAAAATGTTCCGAGCACATTCGGTTGAAATTTGGACCCCGTCGAGTTTAGAACCTTTGCGGTTTCTTTGTAAAAGGCATTACTGCTGCACACATTTGAAAGCGATTCATTCTAAGAAGTTACAAATCCGTTATGTAAATATTCCGTTGAGAACTTCCAACAATTCATTTATGATTATCTGTTTAAACTCAGACAACTACCGTTACTACACTCCGAGTTTCGAAGAGTCCGCCATTGTTTATGAGGTGTCATGTCGATTCGCCTCCGTTACAAAAACACACTGAACTTTAATTTGTCAATTAACTTAATGACAAGCAATAATGAAAATAATACTTTAAAACATTAATGCAAATTATAGAAATAAAGTATGAAAGAATATTTAATTGAGTGTAAATTATTTTTTAAGTTTTTAAGTTCCAAAACCTTGAGGGTTCAAAAACGAAGGGGGTTGAAGTTTAACAGACACAACTTGTGTAAACTGAACGATATTAAATCGTACGTTTCTTCAATCTCTGAAAATATAAATAATGAAAACTTATGCATTTTATAATTAGTTTCATTTAAAGATATTTTTGATTATTATTAACATATGTTAAAAAAAACTATTTAACTAAATGAAAGAGTCTCAGAATACACAGTCAGCGAGTTGTTTTGATTCTATTACGTCACTTCCGCCCAGTGATTACGCGTTTTGAATGAAAGCAGACGGATCTTCAACATGAGCGATGGATTAATTAAGCATGGAACCTGCAAGAAGATAATGCAGCAGATGTAGTTCAAAGTAATGGTATTAAAGGTAATATAGTTTGTATACATGTATATTGAAATAACTTTTATGAGGGAGTCAAAACGTAAGATTAAGTTTTGTTCATTTTTTCAAACATTTCAAAATGGCGGTTTTTATTTTGTAGTGAAATTCTTTTTTGACTAACTTATAAGTTTTAACTACATAATTGATAATAAATTACACATTTGATATACCTAAATCGATGCAATTACAAGGTAAAGTTATATGCTGATGTCATTTGAGTAAATACAATTTTTTTTTTACTCTAGAATTATGCAGTGAAACCAGAATATTTGACAGCCCTAAAGATAGTGATCATTGAACATAAATTTCAGTAAGTAATAAATAAATGCTATTGCAAGTAATTGAAAATTTCTAATAGAATGGCCAGTATCATCACAGGGGCTCGTCACGAAGTTTTTTCAACCTTTTATATATACCACCTGATCGAAGAAAGTGTCACCGGAGAGTAAACTGGAAGAAAATGCGTGAAAACTTCTAAAATTGTTGCCGATGTTTAAATTTTGCAGGTATTCCTAAAAACTATGGTCCTTTCCCGATCTAATGATTCCTAGAGTGCAGGGTTTAACGTCCGAGAAGAATTAATACGAGGCGACCGAAATCGGGAGGTAGCGATTTTTCCCAGTTTTGATTCCTCCCTTGTGTATTTTATAGTATAGAGGTGGTATATATAAAAGGTTGAAAAAACTTCGTGACGAGCCCCTGTGGTATCATTTACAAATTTGAAAACAGTTATAGTTTCATCGTAATAAATTAAAGAAGTATTTTATTCGAGTATATAGATACATTGAAATGGATTGAACAGCAGGCATAATGCCTATTTATGTTTTCTCCTGAATGTTTCATCTTGTTTCATCTTGAGTTGTTTTATTTTTCTGCGATATCACTTTTTCTAGGGTAGGCACTCTCATTCTTAAGCTCTAGTGCAATTTCAGCATTATCATTTGATAAAAATATTTGAAATAAGAATTAAATGAGATGATTGAATGATTAGTTGATGTTCCAAATGTTTTAAACGACATGTCATAACTATACTGCTATTTGTCATATTATTTTTGTACAGTACAGAGGTACAACTCTTCTGCCACCGAAGGGGCTATATGTGAAGCCTGAAGAATTGCCACCAAGAAGTATTGTCACCAAGACACTCTGGGTTTGTAGAAAATAATCATTTAAAGGATGGAGCATTTTACCTACCATGCAGTAAATGCACATTGCAATATATGGAATACAAGTGAAATCAACATGAGCAGAGGCAAAGAAGATGCAACAAAGGAAGATTTCATAAAGAACATATTGATAGTTATCAACTAGTAATCATATTCTAATGTCGCTTTTATTTCAAATCATTGCATATTGGTATGTCAATTTTAAATATTGTAACATTCCTTTAAAGCTAATGAGTTAGTATTGATATCATTACCTGTTGTTTTTTAAAACAACTTTATTAAACTTGCTGATTATTTAAAGTGATAGTCAGTACATAAGAATTATGTGATACTTAAGATATTGTCTCATTATTCTTCAATTTATTATAATAAAGTATTTTATATTTGATTTTTTAGGTGATTTTACCTTTTTATATACAAAATGTAGACGGTAAGAATTTTCATGAATAGTTCATGAATTTTATTTATGAATTATTCATGAATGAAATTCATAATGATATTCATGAACAGTTCATGAAGATTCATTAAACTTATTCATGAACAGTTCATGAAGATCCGATGAACTTATTATTGGACATTCATCAAATGATGAAGCTTCATGAATATAACTGTTCATGAATTATTCATGAAAAATTATATTCATGAATATTCATCAACATTTTTTCATGAACAAAAATTCATGACTTTAAAATGTCCAATAATAAGTTCATGGGATCCTCATGAACTGTTCATGAACATTTCATGAATATAATTCATGAATCATTCAAGGGAAAATCATGAATTGTTCATGATCATATCGCAGGGGTTGGTTACAGTTGTGCAGATGGTACAAGTATCATTATTCAGAAGAAATCTATGAACGAATTGTGTGATCATCTCAGGGATTTAGTTCATGCCGGTGAAAATAATGAACAATATGATTTTCATGTTGTTAATGTGAATGAAACTTCCGAACATTGCATTAAATATGTACATAAAGCAAGTGAGGCTTTTGTATGTCACGTACCAGAAGTAATCACCTGTACAACAAATGAAAATTCAGGATTTACTCCAGCCTTAGGAAATGCTGTAAGGAGAATAGACCTTATCGAATTGCCATTTCTAAGATCTAAACAGAAAAAGAACCCGAAAAATACTTTGTCTCAAAACAGAAAAGGAAATTCAGATCATTTGAAGAAAGATTCCCTACCTCCTAAAAAGCTTTGCTCTAGCAAGACAAATATTTCAAATTTTCCTGAAAAACTTTCTTCTAGCGAGACAATTATTTCAAATTTTCATAAAGTAATTTTACATGGACCTGAATTTATTTGCATAAGTTGTAATCAAATCTTCTTTAGACATTCTGTTTTAGAATTTGATTTGACCCGTCTATCAAGCACTTTGATTAACAGTTGTACCACTTCAATTACAAGTGTTGAAAATAAGAAATGGATATGTATGCAGTGTAAAAAGTACTTGAAAGATGATAAGGTACCACCATGTTCAGTTGGAAATGGATTAAAATTTCCATGCATACCTAAGGAATTGCAAGGTCTCACAAAGCTTGAAGAAAGATTGATATCTCCTCGTATTCCATTTATGCAAATAAAGGAATTACCAAGGGGTGGCCAAATTGCTATGCATGGAAACCTAATAAATGTCCCTGCAGATGTTGATAAAACTGTGAAACTACTTCCAAGGAATATGAATGAGAGTGACAACACAATTCCTCTGAAGCTAAAAAGAAGTGTAAACTACAAAAGTCACATAGCATTTGAACATGTCAGACCAGAGAAAATTATTGAAGCTGCTAAATGGTTAATTCATAATACATGTAGTAGATTATTTCGAAATGAGGGTATAACATTAAATACAGAGTGGAATGCAATAAACAGAGACACCTTAATGCAAGAAAAATAGTAAATTCTATTCATAATGATAATAGAGATTCCAATGATGAGCCTGCCAGTTGTGAAGTAGAGAGTGAGCAATGGTCTGAAAATGATGAAGCTGTTCAGAAACCTGCGGGCAATTTCGATACAGTCATGCAACCAGCTGATTTTCGAGAGTTTAACAGAATTTTGAGTGTTGCGCCTGCAGAGGGAAATTCTCCTTTAGGCATGTTCCAAGACATAAATGCTGAATTTTTATCATTTCCTACTATATACTGTGGCGAGTCTAGACAAAATAACAATTCAAGAATCACACCTATTCATTACAGCACCATCTGCAAATGGGAGTTGCGCAACGCTGATAGGAGAGTTGCTTATAATGTAACAAATATATTTTTTAAACTGAAGAAGTTACAAATTAAGCAAATTTCTGATAAAGTGTCTTTAGCTGTAAGAAAAGGCAAGTTGAATGGCAAAAAACTGACTGTTGATGATGTACTTACTGAGGGTTCTGTTAACAATATTGTTAAACATAATGAAGGTTATCGCGTATTGCGCACATTACGAGGTTCACCACCTTATTGGGAGAAGACTAAGAAGGATATTTATTCAATGATTCACCAGTTGGGCATTCCTACATGGTTTTGTTCGTTTTCAGCCGCAGAAACAAAATGGAAAGTTCTCTTGTGTGTTTTGGGAAAGCTAGTTAAAAATAAAACTTACTCTGATTCAGAAATTGACAATATGGCTTGGTCTGAGAAAAATGAGCTTATAAAGTCTGATCCAGTAACATGT
Organism: Magallana angulata; assembly: GCF_025612915.1. Lineage (NCBI taxonomy): Eukaryota > Metazoa > Mollusca > Bivalvia > Ostreida > Ostreidae > Magallana > Magallana angulata. The sequence goes on along the minus strand of NC_069113.1, from coordinate 28,624,454 downwards.
GCAAGATATTTTGATTTTCGTCTCCAGATGTTCTTCAACAATGTTTTAAAACATGAAAGTGCACCAGTTGGTAAGATTAAAGATGTTTTCTTTCGCATTGAGTTTCAACAAAGAGGTTCCCCTCATGTGCACATTTTACTCTGGATTGATGGAGCTCCTAAACTTGGTCAAAATTCTGAAGAAGAAATTGGGTCTTTTATCGACAAACATGTCACTTGCAAGAAAAATCCTACCATACCAAATTTGGTAAATTATCAGACCCATAGACATGCACGTACATGTAGAAAGAAAGGCAAGTCCATTTGTAGATTTGGTTTTCCTATGCCGCCATTGGACAAAACTTTGATCCTTGAAGGATTAGATGAAAATGAATCTGAACAAATTTCTGCAGCACAAAAAAATTATGAGAACATACTGGCTTCTTTGAATAATTATAAACCGGGGGATAATTCTGATGTAAGTTTTAAGGATTTTCTTCTGTCAATGAAATTATCATACAAAGATTACATCATGGCATGTCAATTGGAAAAGGATTTCTTTTCTAATCAAGTTGATGACCCCGTAGTCACTGAACTGCAACATGAAGATGAGCGTGATGCAAATGAAGGTTCTTGTCAATCGCAAGATTTTGGTTGTTTTAATCCAGGAAACACTTCCGAAACCAGAGAGTACGATCTTGCATTAGATATGAATATAGGAAGAAAGCAAATTTCTAATGATGAACATCTAACTGGAGAATTAAATGATGATGAATATAGAGATTTGGTTCAGAAATTGAATATTAAACAAAAGGAATTCTTTTACCATGTGTTACATTGGATGAAAACAAAGGATGACCCAATTTATCATTTTCTTAGTGGTGGTGCTGGTGTTGGTAAAAGTGTATTGCTAAAAGCTCTTTATCAAGCTCTTACAAAATTTTTCTCACACAAAGCTGGAGAAAACCCTGATGAAGTCAAGGTCATAATTTGTGCACCAACAGGTAAAGCTGCATTTAATGTTGGTGGATCAACTATTCATTCAGTATTTAACATCCCTGCGGAACAAGGCTTCAACTACAGACCATTAGATATGCAACAACTTGGCACATTTTAATCAAACTTAAAATCACTTAAAGTAGTATTTATTGATGAAATTTCTATGGTAGGTAGAAAATGTTTAAGTACATAAATTTGCGACTTCAAGAAATATTGGGGTGTTTGAAACCATTTGGAGGAGTTTCAGTTATTGCATTTGGTGATTTGTATCAACTGAAACCAGTCATGGATCAGTGGATTTTTAAATCTAATATCAGCAGTGAATTCAGGATATATTGGCACCAAACTTAAGGGTTGATAATTTCCTTTTGTTTGAATTAGATGAAATAATGAGGCAAAAAGATGATGTTTTATTTGCTCAAATTCTCAACAGGTTAAGAGAAGGTCAACATAATGTTGATGATGTCCAAATATTAAGTAGGAGAATAGTAGAAGAAAATGAAATAACCAAAAATGTGCCACATCTTTTTCCAACTAGAAATGAAGTTTCTAATCATAACAGAAATATATTTGATCAATTAGATGAATCTAAAAAGACAATTGTTCAGGCAATTGATACAATATCAGGAGAACTTCCAAATTCAATGATTCAAAAAATATTGTCAAAAGTTCCAGACCATGCAACAAAAACTAAGGGATTGATGAAATACTTGTGTTTGGGTGAAGAACTTCCTGCAGAAATATGTGTTAATATTGATGTAAAAGATGGAATGACAAATGGCACACCATGCACTGTTAAAAGGCTAGACTTTTGAGTGCTTGGTTCAAAAAGATGTAGCATTGTATGGGTAAAATTTTGTTCTGAAGATATTGGCAAAACATGTAGGTCGCGTTTCAAACACTTGTTTAACTCTTTACCCCTTAATGCCACCTTTTGACGCATAGGCCATATCCTTAACACTCTACCCTGAGCTACCCTTAGAGTGTTTTCAGATGAACTGAAAACAGCTGGTGTGTGTTTTTAGCTCACCTGAGCTGAAAGCTCAAGTGAGCTATTCTGATCACATTTTGTCCGTCGTCCGTCTGTCCGTCTGTCTGTCCGTCTGTCCGTCTGTCCGTCTGTAAACTTTTTACATTTTGAACTTCTTCTCTAAAACCGCTTATCCAATTTCAACCAAATTTGGCACAAATCATCCTTATGGGAGGGCGAATATAAATTGCAGAAATAAAAGTTTGATCTGTATTCAAAGCGGAGAAAACCTTGAAACTGTAGAAAAAGGGGGGTGCATTTTTAAAAATCTTCTTCTCAAGAACTACCGAGGCAAATTCAACATAGTTTAGCATAAATTATCCTTATGGGAAGGAAAATATAAATTGCAAAAATTAAGTGGAAATTTTGTTTCAAATCTGAGTTATTACGAAAATAATAATAAAGGAAATGCGTGTTTCAATCAGTTTAATAGCTTCGGGTTCGGCATCCGGTAAAATGATTCCATACTTCTAAAACGAGGTTCTTTGTTTAAAGCAGCCATGACATTATACGAAAAAGGGTCGATCTGACTATGATGAATTTGCTTGTTGTGCAACAGTTCGCGTATGAAGGGAAATTTTGAAACATACAAAATATATTGGTGCCGATTTTGTGAAGTAAATTGAGGCTAAATATTTCAATGCGTTGACAGTTTTCACACATGACGTTGGTGTTAGCTTGTTCTGATTTTCGTTTCGTTCTCATTATGCTTTGTAACCTGGAAACTATCGTCTGTATTTCGTGATTTTTACGTATCAAATCAAACAGAGACTTCGGTAAATCAAACAGTTAACTGTTTACCTGCGCAAATTAAGCAAAATCGGATGTAGGGGACGGGTACTGAAATACAATTCATTCTATCGGTAATTCGGCATTATCTTTTGCGTAATGGTACATGTAGATTAATGCAATAGGTTTTGTTGAGATGCTCGGCATTTTTTCGAGTTTATTCAGTTTAAATAGAGTTTGATATCGCTGACGGAAATATGTAGGTATATACATGTATATATATATATGATTCATTTCGAAAAAATAAATTGTGTTCTTTATTTGTTATACATGTAGTGCATGTTTCTTGTGTTTAATTGTTTACAATTTCTATTTACTAACCATATTTGAGTGTTAAGCTTCGAATTATAAGCAAGATACAGCGATTTGCTCACAATTCTATGTTTGTACACAGATCTTAAAAACTAAAGCTTAAAAAAGTAAAATATTTGTCAATATTTATTAAGAAAATTTTCAAAGTCTGTTCTTCCAGAAACCAACTTTAACAACTTATTGTATTGTAAACTTAACCTTTTTAGCTCACCTGAGGGTGGGGCCACAATGGGGGGTCGAAGTTTAACAAATGAATATATAGAGTAAATCTTTAAAAATCTTCTCCTCAGAAACTAATCAGCCAGGAAAGCTGAAACTTGTGTGAAAGCATCATCAGGTAATGTAGATACAAATTTGTGAAAATCATGATCCCCGGAGGTAGGGTTGGGCCACAATGAAGGATCGAAGTTTTACATAGGAATAAATAGAATAAATCTTTAAAAATCTTCTTCTCAGAAACTAATCGGCCAGGAAAGCTGACACTTGTGTGGAAGGATCCTCAGGTAGTGTAGATTCAAAGTTGTGAAAATCATGACCCCCGGGGTACGGTGAGGCCACAATGGGGGATCGAAGTTTAACATAGGAATATATAGAGTAAATCTTTAAAAATCTTCTTCTCAGAAACTAATCAGCCAGGAAAGCTGAAACTTGTGTGAAAGCATCCTCAGGTAGTGTAGATTCATAGTTGTGAAAATCATGGCCCCCGGGGGTAGGGTGGGGCCACAATGGGGGATCGAAGTTTAAAATAGGAATATATAGAGTAAATCTTTAAAAATCTTCTTCTTAGAAACTAATCAGCCAGGAAAGCTAACACTTTTGTGGATGCATCCTCAGGTAGTGTAAATTCATAGTTGTGAAAATCATGACCCCCGGGGGAAGGGTGGGGCCACAATGGGGGATCGAAGTTAAACATAGGAATATATAGAGTAAATCTTTAAAAATCTTCTTCTCAGAAACTAATCAGCCGGCAATGCTGAAACTTCTTTGGAAGCATCCTCAGGTAGTGTTGATTCAAAGTTGTGAAAATAATAACCCCTGGGGGTAGAATGGGGCCACAATGGGGGGTCGAAGTTTAACATATGATTAAATAGAGTAAATCTTTAAAAATCTTCTTCTCAGAAACTAATTAGCCAGGAAAGCTGAAACTTGTGTGGAAGCATCCTCAGGTAGTGTAGATTCAAATTTGTGAAAATCATAACCCTGGGGGTAGGTTTGGGCCACAATGGGAGGTCGATGTTTTAGATAGGAATAAACAGAGTAAATCTTTAAAAATCTTCTTCTCAGAAACTAATCAGCCAGGAAAGCTGAAACGTGTGTGAAAGCATCCTCAGGTAGTGTAGATTCATGGTTGTGAAAATCATGATCCCCAGGGGTAGGGTGGGGCCACAATGGGGGGGTCAAAATTTAACAAAGGAATATATAGGGTAAATCTTTAAAAATCTTCTCAGAAACTAATCAGCCAGATGTTTCTTTATAATTGTTAAGACTTTGGCCCCAGGATAATTCTTTGGCCTCCCGAGAAGGTTCATAGTTTGATGTACGTTTATATCTAATATATAAACTATTGTTAAGGATCATTTTGAGAACTGCAATACTCAACATATGATAAGACTATAAAATCATCTTGTTAGAAAAGGGACTAATGATTATAAACATAAGAATATCCAGGGGAAAATGGATTTTATTTATACAGGATCTACATGTATTATTGTACATTGTCCAGATAGTTTGTATTATGACTCCATTAAGCTGATTTTATCATACCTATTGTCCCTCAGGTGAGCGATGTGGCCCATGGGCCTCTTGTTGAATAGACTTATTACAGGTCTTAGCAAATCAAACACATAGAAAATTATATATCAATGGATTTGTAATGAATTAAATTTTCAATATTCATTGAAATTTTTTTTATTTAAGTCACTAATAAAACAATACAGGTGCTAACAGGTATATGAAAATAAAACTGGGTGTTCTACATTGAAGCTTTATTAAGAATAATTTCACTACAGATACTTGATAAACATATTTCAAACTGTGTTTATTACAAATAATTATTTAATAATTTTTATAGAAAGATTCCATTGTCATCACGGAATTCGTTTTTTGATAGTAAATAATTAAATGTACCTGTGGTTTACTTTTCAATTCATGTCTATCGTTTTCAGACTTATATTTACGATTTTTTCCAATAAATGGTGTAAGAATATTTCATAAATCTAACGTGTTAACAAAATAAGTGTGTTAACTTTTTAAAAAAATTCAAATTTACCGGTATATTCGTGTATTTGGGGGTTGCAGGTAATGCACACCTTGTGTTCCGTTTTCTGTAACTACACAGATTTTTCCCACAAAATTTTGCATGAATTTGATATCTGGCTTTCATTATTCAATCTCACTACCAATAAATCTAGAAAATTCTGCCTCTAAACTTGATTATAAACAAAAAGTGAAAACATGTGCAATGTCCGCATCGTAGTCCGCCATCTTTGTTTATTGTAGTAATGCATCACGCCACCATACACAGGTAAATCACGTGATATCTTTATTTAGAATGAGTGAACAACCATCCGTATACATGGCCAGGTGTATACTAGTCGATGTTTATAATAAACAACAGTTAATTAAGAGCTGTATATAGGGTGCGTCAAAAGTCGTCATTAAGGATATGGCCAGGGTCGTCAAAACGTGTCATTAAGGGTTAAAGGATAGAAACCTCTAAGGGGAAAAGAGTTAATAATCTTGTTTCATCTTCATGGACACCAATATTAGAGATAGCAAGAAAGTTTAGTTTCAATTATTATAAGTCTTTCTGTATTACACGTCGCCAGTTTCCATTAACTCTTGCTGCAGCAAAAACTGTGCACAAATCACAGGGCTCCACGTTAGAAAGTGCAGTAATTGGACTTGGAAATTAAAAATTAGAGCACCTCTATTATGTTGCTTTAAGTCGTGTGCAAAAATTGGCATCTGTTTATTTATTGAACTTCGAGGAAAAAAGCATAAAAGTTTCAGAGTTAGTTATAGAAGAAATGAATAGATTGAGAACATCAGCTAAAATTTCTATTTCAATTCCTGTATTGTACTATCTTCCTCAAAATGTCACAACAATCTTATATCAAAATTGTAGATCATTGAAAAGACACATGTGCGATATAAGAAAAGAAAAAAGTTTGCTCACAGCTGATATAATAGCATTTGCTGAAACATGTCTGAACTCTAATGATAACTCATCAGATTATGAACTAGATGGGTATGCTTTATTTCGAAATGATGACATTTGCTGTCAAGATAGGCCATACCATGGAACTATTGTTTACTCTAAACTCTCTCCAAATGCATTCAATGTTGAGAACGCTTTGAATATAGAATTGACTTGTGGGTATATTTTTCATGAAAACTCAAAAATAAATGTCTGCTTTGTTTACTGCCCTCCCAAAATTGCAACTTTTTAAGGAAATGTTTGTTTATTTACATAACAAATTTGATCTTTTACAACCCTGTATAATTATGGGAGACTTCAATTTAGATTTCCTTCAAGTAAAAATGTTGCCCAATCACTTGAGAGCTACTTACTCCCTTTACCAGTTAATCAACTCTGCAACTACAAACTATGATACAGTCTTAGACCATGTTTATACAAATATTGATAAGAGTTTAATAAGTATCTCTGGAGTTTTGGAATCATATTTTTCTGATTATAAGCCTGTCTTTATTGCTTTACAATAAATTTTTCAAAAAATAATGAACTGAATTCTTTGTAGATGAAAACTCTGAAAGACGTGTTTGACGATGGTGGTGCATCAAGTGCACCCTACACCACTGCACTAAAAGTGCAAATTTGTGGCATTGCGGACATTAAAAACTATAGAAATGCCAATGGAGAACAAAGGCAGTCAATCACTGTTGGATTTGCCGACCATACAATGGCTGTAAAGGGTATTTTATGTGACGTTTCTAAGGCCAATGTTCTTAGGAATGGAGGGACTGTCATGCTACTAAACGTCATCCTCAAGAAGGACTTGAAGACCATTGTGATGACCAATCGGTCCAAGGTACTCAAAACTGGCCCCTTCCAACAGGCAGTACCAGAGTACTTCCTGAAACAAGGACAGGACTTGGCATGCCCGCCACCTGCTGAATTGGTGGCGATAAACAAAATTAAGACGTCGCCAGTGAAGACGATGGTCTCCATTAGAGGACAAGTTGTTTCTGTAAGTATATTTATATTTTCAAAACCTTAAAAATTGTTTTTAATATAACTATTATAAAATAATATTTTTTTATTTGCATAAATTATCATGTAATAATTTTGTAATAGGAGGAGATGGAAAGAAAAGTAAAGGTTGCAGGAGAAGACACAGCAGTCCGCACCTTAAAGATTAAAGATCAGACAGCTGCTTGTAAGGTGTCCCTGTGGAGAGATCTGAGTAAAATCAAAACCACCGTAGGCCAGCACATTGAGCTTACCAATGTTATCGTTCAAGTCTGTCAGGAGGAAAAGTCAGTTTCCACGACTTCAAGGACAAAACTGGTGGTAAGTTTTATTTCACAATATTACAGTGATTTTGCACTTAAGCTGATTGCAAGGTTTGCATCCAGTTTGAATCTTTGTTAACCTTTGTTTGCATATTTAACAAAACTCTAAATTATATCAAATTCAACTATATGAAAAGTAGCTGTTTATATATTTTTATTTTTTTAGGAAATTGCTGCACCAGAAGTTGTAAGGAAGATAACTGTAATAGCTTATGATGTCATTGACGGGGAATTTCTCACCTTGACATCAGACGTTGCAGACGTTGAAGACGAGGACTATCCAGAATTTGAAGTGCCCTTGCCCTCCTTGCAAAAGCCTTTCCATGCGAGTTAGAAGTGGAAACAACTCTTTTATCGAAGTTGCCAATGACAACAGAGATTACTGTGAAGGAAAGGGAAATTAAGGATTTGACTGTTCTACCATCATCCGTCTAATCTTAATGATGTAATGGACTTTCTCACGATAACAAAGCAGACATTGACGTATCATTACAGTGATTTTGGCCATGTCCTATTTTGAAATGCAGCGATAACTAAAATTATGTACTTTCTAAGTTTTTCCATATACACAAACATGATAAATTCATTCGCTGTACCGTAATCCGGTGAATATAATACGCAGTAGTGTACAATACGCACCCCCCACTTTGGGCCTGAAAATGGTGAAAAAAAGCTTGTTGGGATGTATAATACGCATAAAAAAAAATGACCAAACGGTAATCCTGAGTATCAACAAAGCAGTTACACTTTGAATGCACGCTCAACTTCATCGCGGGAATACGCTACCGGAAATAAGAAAAACTAGACACTTGTTGCAAAAGCAACAAAAAGGTCTTCCGTTTTGATATACATGTATCAATTTAACTGTAAGACATTGCTTCTCTTACATGCAAAAAAAGTTGATATGATAATTATTGTGAATGATATATCCAGACGTTACTTACATGTAAAACAATGAGAATGAAAAAGAAATCAATTTTTTAAGTACTTTCTGTGACGACCGGAAGTAACGCCGATCTAAACAAAAATGTTAACCATTTGTACAATCATAAGTCAATCTTTCCTCAAAGTTTGGTTGTTCACGACTCTGCCAAATCTAAGATCTCTTTGAAACAATATTTTTGTCTCGGGACCGAAACGGACGAACGAAAGTGATTAATAAAAACAAAAGCTGGTATTTCTCGTACATTTGCTTAATGTACATCACTGTTTATCAGGCTAGATGAAATTCCAAAAAAGTCAGCTAAACTTGTTAAAAACAGGATTTGTTTGAACCCTTCCGGTAAGAACCGGAAGTGACAGTTGACAAAATAAAACCCGTTAAACACATTCCCAATCAAAATTCTATCAAACAATCTATGAAAGATTCGTGTCTCAATCACTTACAATGACGAAAATATTGCGGACATCAAATTTGTAAAAAGAAAAGCTACATAGAGATATTTGAGATATCTCACCGGAAGTAAAATTTATTTGCCAATTTAAAATTATATAGATGACATATGTAAGATTGTATACTGATATTTTCATTTTATGTAAAATGAATAAAACAAATTTTTGAAGTGCTTCCGGTGACGACCGGAAGCTACGCCGAACAAAACAAATAGTGTAAACACATGTACATACATAGGTCTATCATCCCACAAAGTTTGATCGTTCAAGTCGTTACCGTTTTTGAGATCTCCAGGAATCAAGGTTTTTTGTCTCGGGACAGGAAACGGACAAACGGAAGTGCTCAATGTAAATTGTAATTAATATTTTTTTTGTACTTGCCCTTTCTACTTAATTCTTCATCGACTTCACTACAAATATCAAAGGAAAACAGTTAAACTGATAAACAGCTCGATTTGTTTGAACTCTTCCTGTGTGGACCGGAAGTGACGGAAGACAAAACGAAACCGGTTAAACACATCTTCAATCAAATGTCTATCATCCATGAAAGTTTTGTGCTTTGATCGCTTATAGTTTCTGAGATCTCGTTTGTACAAAATGTGTTTCAAAAAAGCTACCTGAGATATTTGAGATATCTCACCGGAAGTAGAATTTTGTTGTTGAGTTAACATCGCATAGACAATCTATGCATAGATTTATACTTATATATTTATTTTATGGAAAAAGAATTTTATGCGAAAAAGTAGTTATTTTTGAAGTGCTTCCGGTGTAGACCGGAAGTTACGACGAACAAAACAAAATAATGTGAACACATCTACAGCTATGGGTCTATCATCCCACAAAGTTTGGATGTTCAAGTCTTTACCGTTTTTGAGATCTCGTTGATACAAGCTTTTTCAACGCGGGACAGGAAACGGACAAACGGAAGTGCTCAATCTAAATTGTATTTAATATATCTTGTAAACTTGCCCTTTGTACTTCATTTCTCATCCAGCACACTACAAATATCAATGAAAATAAGTTAAACTGATAAACAGCTCGATTTGTTTGAACTCTTCCTGTGTGGACCGGAAGTGACGGAAGACAAAACGAAACCGGTTAAACACATCTTCAATCAAATGTCTATCATCCATGAAAGTTTTGTGCTTTGATCGCTTATAGTTTCTGAGATCTCGTTTGTACAAAATGTGTTTCAAAAAAGCTACCTGAGATATTTGAGATATCTCACCGGAAGTCGAAATTTTTTGTTGAGTTAACATCGCATAGATAACCTATGCATAGATTTATACTTATATATTTATTTTATCAAAAATGAATTTTATGCGAAAAAATAGTTATTTTTGAAGTGCTTCCGGTGACAACCGGAAGTTACGACGAACAAAACAAAATAGTTTAAACACATCTACAACTATAGGTCTATCATCCCTCAAAGTTTGGAGGTTCAAGTCTTTATCGTTTCTGAGATCTCATTGTCCATAGCTTTTTGTCGCGGGACAGGAAACGGACGACAGGAAGTGAATTTTGAAAAAATGAAAAAAACGCCTAAAGATATTATCATTTTCTATCAGTCCTGAAAATTTCAAGAAAATCCATCCCGCCATCTCTGAGAAATCTTGTGGACAAAAAAAAGGAAAAAAAAAAAAAATAATAATAACTAGACTCTTGTTGCTATAGCAACAAAAAGGTCTTCCGTTCCTCATGTATTAATCTGCACAAAAAATCCAGTTATCTTGTAAACAGAAAATGGATACATGTACATTTTGTCTTTCCTCAAAGTTTGGATGTTCAAGTTTTCGTTAGTTATAATATCTCGTTGAAAAAAGGTTTTTATCTAGGGACCGGAAACGAACAAACGGAAGTGATTAAGAAAACGGAAAGTAGATGTGTTAGTTCATTTACCTACGTACGTTACTGTTCATCACATTGAGTAAAATGTTTTTAAAAAAGTTAAAAGTTTTAAAAAAAAGTTCTATTGCTTTTGAACATTTCAAGTATTAACCGGAAGTGACATAGGACCCAATGAAACCCGTTAAACACATGTTCAATCAATGTCCATTATCTATATTAGTCTTGATCTATCACAGTTTCTTGTGGGTACTTTGTTTTTAAAAAAGAAGGCTACCTGAGATATTTGAGATGTCTCAACCGGAAGTAGATCTTTTTTTTACCATGGGTAGATGACTTTTTGTATCTCTATAGCTAAAATGTTACTTCAATGCTAAATAGCCAAAATATTTTTAAAAATATCAAAATTGGGTGTACTTCCTGTGACGACCGGAAGTTACGCCGGATAAAACAAAATAGTGTTAACACATGTACATACATAGGTCTATCATCCCACAAAATTTGGTTGTTAAAGTCGTTACTGTTTTTGAGATCTCGTCGAAATAAGGTTTTTGGTCACTGGACAGGAAACGGGCAAACGGAAGTGTTCAATGTAAATTGTATTCAATATTTCTTGTATACTTGCCTTTTGTACATTATTTTTCATTTATCTAACTAAAATATATCAAAGGAAAACCGTTAAACTGATAAACAGCTCGATTTTTTAAACTCTTCCGGTATGGACCGGAAGTGACGGAAGACAAAATGAAACCGGTTAAACACATCTTCAATCAAATGTCTATCATCCATGAAAGATTCGTGTCTTGATCGCTGATAGTTTCTGAGATCTCGCGGGTACAAAATGTGTTTCAAAAAAGCTACCTGAGATAATTGAGATATCTCACCGGAAGTAGAAATTTTTTGTTGATATTACATCGCAGAGATTTCCTATGTATATATTTATTCTTATATATTTATTCTATTGACAAAAAATTTGATGCGTAAAAAAAATTATTTTTTAAGTGCTTCCGGTGACGACCGGAAGTTATGACGAACAAAACAAAAGTGTTTAAACACATCTACAGCTATAGGTCTATCATCCCACAAAGTTTGAATGTTTAAGTCTTTACCGTTTTTTAGATCTCGAGGTGACAAGCTTTTTGTCGCGGGACAGGAAACGGACGACCGGAAGTGAATTTAGAACATTTTTAATTAAAATCCTCTAGATGTTTTTATTTTCTGTCATTCCTGAAAATTTTATAAAAATCCATCAAGACATCTCTGAGAAATTCACGAGAGAAAAAGGGGAAAAAAATAATAATAATAATAATAAGAAAGAAAGAAAGAAAAAACCTAACAATCACTATAAGGTCTTCCGTTGGAAACGGAAGACCTTAACTAGACACTTGTTGCAAAAGCAACAAAAAGGTCTTCCGTTTTGATATACATGAATCAATTTAACCGTAGACATTGCTTCTCTTACATAGAGAAAATAGTTAATATGATAAGTATTGTTAATGATATATCCAGACGTTACTTCCATGTAAAACAACGAGATTGAAAAATAAATCAATTTTTGAAGTACTCTCTGTGACGACCGGAAGTAATGCCGAACTAAACAAAACAGGTTACAAAGATTGGTTGTTAAAAATATGATTAATTTGAATCCTTCCGGTGAAAACCGGAATGGCAATTGACAAAATAAAACCCACTAAACATATCATCAATCAAATGTCTATCATTCATGAAAGCTTTGTGTCTCATTAACTTACAGTGACAAAAATCTTGCGGGCATCAAATTTGTATAAGGGAAAGCTACATAGAGATATTTGAGATATCTCACCGGAAGGAACAGTTATTTGAAAATTTAACATTATAAAGATGACACATCTAAGATTGTATACTGAAAAATTCATTCCATGTAAAAGAAATAAATAAAGAAAAAACATATTATTTGTAGTGCTTCCGGTGACAACCAGAAGTTACGCCGAACAAAATAAAATAGTTTTAAAAAATGTACATATATAGGTCTATCTTCCCACAAAGTTTGATTGTTCAAGTCGACATCGTTTATGAGATCTCGTCGAAATAGGGTTTTTTTATCTCGGGACAGGAAACGGACAAACGGAAGTGTTCACTGTAAATTGTATTAAATATTTCTTGTATACTTGTCTTTTGTACATTTATTGTTCATCGAGCTCACTACAAATATCAAAGAAAAACAGTTAAACTGATAAAAAGTTCCATTTGTTTGAACTCTTCCTATGTGGACCGGAAGTGACGGAAGACAAAATGAAACCGGTTAAACATATCTTCAATAAAATGTCCATCATCCATGAACGTTTTGCGCTTTGATCACTTATTGTTTCTGAGAACTCGTTTGTACAAAATGTGTTTCAAAAAGCTAGCTGAGATATTTGAGATATCTCACCGGAAGTAGAATTTTTTTGTTGATATAACATTGCATTGATAACCTATGTATAGATTTATACTGATATATCTATTCTATGGCAGAAGAATTTAACGCGTAAAAATAGTTATTTTTGAAGCGCTTCCGGTGACGACCGGAAGTTACGCCGAACAAAACAGAATAGTGTATACACATGTACATACATAGGTCTATCATCCCACAAAGTTTTATTGTTCAACTTGTCACCGTTTTTGAGATCTTATCGAAATAAGTTTTTTTGTCTCGGGACAGGAAACGGACAAACGGAAGTGCTAATTGTAAATTTTATTAGTTATTTTTTGTATACTTGCCCTTTGCATTTTATTGTTCATCGAGCACACTACAAATATCAAAGACAAAAAGTTAAACTGATAAACAGCTCGATTTGTTTGAACTCTTCCGGTGTGGACTGGAAGTGACGGAAGACAAAATGAAACCGGTTAAACACATCCTCAATCAAATGTCTATCATCCGTAAAAGTCTTGTGCTTTGATCACTTATAGTCACTGATATCTCGTTTGTACAAAATGTGTTTCAAAAAAGCTACCTGAGATATTTGAGATATCCCACCGGAAGTGGAATTTTGTTGTTGATAGAACATCGCAAAGATTACATTTGTGTAGATTTATGCTTAAATATTTATTCTATTGAAAAGGAATTTAATGCGTAAAAGTTGTTAATTTTGAAGTACTTCCGGTGACGACCGGAAGTTACGACGAACAAAACGAAATAGTTTAAACACATCTACAACTATAGGTCTATCATCCCACAAAGTTTGGATGTTTAAGTCTCTACCGTTTTTGAGATCTTGAATGTACAAGCTTTTTCAACGCAGGACAGGAAACGGACGACCGGAAATGATTTTTGACAAAATGAAAAAAACGCCTCGAGATATTAACACTTTCTATTAGTCCTGAAAATTTCAAGAAAATCTATCCAGCCATCTCTGAGAAATCTTGTGGACAAAAAAAGGGGGGGGGAAAAAAATAATAATAAAAAACCTTACAATCACTATAAGGTCTTCCGTTGGAAACGGAAGACCTTAAAAAGAAACATTACAATCACTATAAGGTCTTCCGTTGGAAACGGAAGACCTTAATAATAAACATTACAATCACTATAAGGTCTTCCGTTGGAAACGGAAGACCTTAACTCTTGTTGCTATAGCAACAAAAAGGTCTTCCATTCCTCATGTATAAATCTGTGCAAAAGATATATTTCTCTTGTAAACAGAAAATGGATATAATTTATACTGTAAAGGAATTCCCAAGAAATAAACAAAACAAAAAGACAAAACGTCATTTTTTGAGTACTTTCTGTGACGACCGGAAGTTACGCCGGATCATACAAAACACAATAAACATTACCTTGTCTTTCCTCAAAGTTTGGATGTTCAAGGTTTTGTTAGTTATAATATCTCGTTGAGAAAAGATTTTTGTCTCGGGACCGGAAACAATCAAACGGAAGTGATTAAGAAATTGAAAAGACGTAGTTTAGTACATTTACCTATGATACGTTATTGTTCATAACATTGAGTAAAATGTTTAAAAAATGCTTAAGAAAAAAACCCTTTTATCGCTTGAACATTTCGAGTTAAACCGGAAGTGGCGTACGACCAAATGGCACCCGTTAAACACATGTTCATTCAAATGTCCATTATCCATACAAGTTTTGTGTCTGTATCTCTCACAGTTTCTGAGATCTTGAGGGTAGTTTGTTTTTTTAAAAGAAGGCTACCTGAGATATTTGAGATGTCTCACCGGAAGTAGAACTTATTTTTTTTTTCTACCATGTGTAGATGACCTCTTGTATTTTTATAACCAAAATGTTACTTCCATGCTAAATAACCAACATATTTTTTAAAAAATCAAAATTTTGCGTACTTCCTGTGACGACCGGAAGTTACGCCGGATGAAACAAAATAGTGTTAACACATGTCCATACACAGGTCTATAATTCTACAAAGTTTGGTTGTTGAAGTCGTTAACGTTTTTGAGATCTCGTCGATATAAGTTTTTTTGTCTCGGGACAGGAAACGGACAAACGGAAGTGCTTAATGAAATTTAAATTTTTAGATCTTGTTTACTTTCCTGCTTTACATTATTATTCATCGAAGTAGCTAAAACTATCAAATATAAACAGTTTAACGGATAAACAGTTTGATTTGTTTGAACTCTTCCGCTGTGGACCGGAAGTGACGGAGGACAAAATGAAACTGTTTAAACACATCTTCAATCAACTGTCTATGAGTGGTGAAAGTTTTGTGTCTTGATCACGTACAGTACCTGAGAACTTGCGGGTACAAAATATGTTTTAAAAAAGCTACCTGAGATGATCGAGATATCTCACCAAAGTAAAATGTTTTTGGTTATTTAACATTGCATAGATGAAATATATAAGGATCTATACTAATATCTTTATTCTATGGAAAATAAATTAAATACGTAAAAACAAAAAAAATTGAAGAGCTTCCGGTGACGACCGGAAGTTACGACGAACAAAACAAAAATGTTTAAACACATCTACGACTATAGGTCTATTATCCCTCAAAGTTTGGATGTTCAAGTTTTTCTCGTTTCTGAGATCTCGATGTGACAAGCTTTTTAACGCGGGACAGGAAACGGACGACAGGAAATAAATTTTCAAAAAATGAAAAAAACGCCTAGAGATATGATCATTTTCTATCCGTCCTAAAAACTTGAAGTAAATCTATCAAGCCATCTCTGAGAAATCTTGTGGACAAAAACTGGGAAAAA
The DNA here is from genome assembly GCF_025612915.1 of Magallana angulata. Classification (NCBI taxonomy): domain Eukaryota; kingdom Metazoa; phylum Mollusca; class Bivalvia; order Ostreida; family Ostreidae; genus Magallana; species Magallana angulata. Next base: position 28,608,389 of record NC_069113.1, on the reverse strand, counting down.
AATAATAATAAAAAACCTTACAATCTCTATAAGGTCTTCCGTTGGAAACGGAAGACCTTAATAAGAAACATTACAATCACTATAAGGTCTTCCGTTGGAAACGGAAGACCTTAACAATATTTTCTTAGATACGGATTTATTGTAACTAATACATCGTGGTAATATCTTTAATTCATAATCAATGTTTTAAAAAGACCTAGTATTAAATATTCTACCGTAAATAAAATCAACTACTTTTAAAAAGCGTTATATAGTTGTTTAGTCATTACAATCCATGTGAAGTGAAAAACGGACGATGTACAGGTATGGAGATAACGGACCTAATTAAATTCTTAAATGATTCCGATGATGATCAAAGTGATCAATTATAGGTCTGGAACATAATAAAATATATGCACAAATAGTTATGTTGTGTATAGTACACATAGCCTAAGGGGGGTGTCTGAGATACCCAAAGTGTCAAGCGTTAGCGGTGGGGGAGCTCAACTGTTTCAATGGCTTCAATTAACGGAATAGGTTATAGAATTATTTATTTTCATAATTATTTGCAATTAATCAGTTAGCATTACATGAAAATGGTTAAAAATGAGCCAAATGATATGTGCAAGCTGTTTTCAAAGATCGGTTACAAATAGCACGTGGGCATCCAAGTCCGCATTCTATTAATAACATCTGTAATGGCGGCGTACACGGAGATAAAGAATAGGCAGTTCAAATTAATTTTTAAAGGCCATTTTGAAACAGTTTATTTATTAATAGACTTCAAGTATACATTTTCTTTAATTACATGCTATAACAATAATTTCCTAAGGGTTAAATAATAATATATATGTGATAATGAAGGAATGTTACGATGTATAGTGGGGTATCGGTCCTGTCTGTGAACAGCGTAGGTAATACGGCAGAATGATACCCCGTGCTTCAGCTAGGGAAAAAATATGTCCAAATCCTATAGGGATGTATAATACGCACCCCTTTCTCACGGTAAAAAATGCTGGGAAAAAAGTGCGTATTATATTCACCGGATTACGGTAATTGGAAATATGAAGTTTATGAAGGCCAGTTCCAAGTCCACGTCGTTCAATTGAATATTTTTTATCTGATTCTTTATTGCAAAACTCGGCCTCCTTTTTGATTGAGCATCATGATTTTCTATGTAGTTAACATGGAAACACTACATAATTTTGCTAAAACTGTTGCATAAATCATACACTTAAAAAGCTTTTGCTCGAAAGTTTTAAAATGCAAAAGTTGATAGATATTGTATAGAACTTTGATCAAATTCCAGTCATTGCATTACAAAATAATCCTATTGTCATATGTGCCAGTTGAAAAAAATAGTTCTTGCTTTAATTTCTTACAAAATTCTTTGCATAGTGCAAAACTGGTATCTATCTTTATTCTTGGTGCAATATAAGGCTTTGGAATTCTATTGTTTAAAAATCTTTGATTTGTATGTATATGCAAAACAAACAAAAAAGCATTGTTTGTTGCTTATTATTCATTGGTGTTTTTTTCAATGTATTGTTCGATGTTTTCATTTTGCATGAAGGACATTGATGCCTTTCTTTTTGTATGTTAGAGTAGTTAAATTTTAGAAACAAACATATAAACCAAAGCAAATAATCAAGTTTGCAACTTTTTATGTAAATTTTCATTTATTTGTAAACATTTTTCCTTGAAGTATTCCAGTACCCTTGCCTTTATCTTAACATTGAGATCCAGTTTTACATGTTTCTTTTTATCCTACTGACTTAAACATAACATTTGCAGTGTGAAAAGTGGATATTATAGTTATAGTAAAAACAATTGAGTAAACATTTCCATTCATTTTAACAAATGTTTGGCTGAATATGTTCAAATATGTAACGTACATGTCAAATCATATTCCTTTAAAGTATACGTAACATTGCTGACTTCACATGAGTATACTATATTTTGCATTCCATGTTCTTGATGCAGTCTTTTTTTACATTGTTGTTGTACATGTTGTAAATAATTTTTCTCAGTTTTTGTTTTGCTTAGTTCTTAGCTTTTATTTATTTTTACTTATTTTTTTAATTGTAGTTTTTTTACTATACAGTATTATAACAATATTGATCCACCTTGCTTTCAAACTCCATTAAACTGTGCCAAATTGAACATTTCTGTCATGCCATGCAATGCTTTTTGTTGATATATGTTGTGATTAAGTAGTGTTAACCTTCATCTCTAACTTGGTGCTCAACAATAGAAAATGACTGACTATGAAAGTTACGACTGTCTCTTCTATTTGAAAATTGTGAATTTATCCATCTTTTTTAGTTTTCGTTTTTTTTTTCATTAAGTTTTTGGTGATAATAAATATGCATTCCAATTTATACAAACACCTTGTGTTCAAAATGGCTGCTCTTTTGTCATCCATTTCCAATGTCTTGCTTTACAATTTTTCATGAGAATTTTGTATGTAGTTGTATTTTAGTGCATGTTTTAGCTCAGGAAGTTTGATAATATTTTAACAGGTAGTACCACATGATATCTCAAAATATTCTGTATTTACTATCAAAACCGGTTCATTGTTGAACAGTTCATACAATATAAAGGATTATGACTGCTGATATTTATTTTACCTTGATCTTGAAAAAACATGTCTACTTGTTATTGTATAGAGTTTATTGAAATCTATGCTTTCATATATATATATATATATATATATATATATATATATATATATATATATATATATATATACTATGTGTTCAAAATGGCTGATCTTTTGTCACCATTTCCACTAGTCATGCTGTACAATTTTTCATGAGAATTTTGTATGTAGTTGTATTTTAGTGCAATTGCTTTACCTCAGGAAGTTTAATAATATTTTAACAGCTACCACATGAGATCTCAAAATATTCTGTATTTACTATCAAAACCGGTTCATTGTTGAACAGTTCATTCAATATAAAGGATTATGACTGCTGATATTTATTTTACCTTGATCTTGAGAACATTTGTTATTGTAAAGAGTTTATTGAAAAATTTAAATTTTCAGTATGTAGTTAACCTGCATATTTGGAATAATGTGCTCTGTTATATACTTGTATTAAAGAACTTTTTACACTTAACAATTCTTTTTGTCAATTACTATATGGCAAATTTGTCAGAAAATCAATTTTAAGACAATCAGGTTTCCCAAATATCTATATCATATTTCATTTCCCAATTTTATATTATTTATGTAAAGGAAATCTACCGTTAAGTTTTGAAAGGTGACATCTCAAAAATGAACCACCAAATTTTGCTGTTTTATTTGGTATTAAATCAATACATTGATTACGGTACAAGGAATTGTAAAAGAAACAAAATTCCATTGGTATTGCATCGGTACATTGATTACAAAAACTTGTAAAAAAAAAATTGATTTCAATCCCAATATTCTTGTACGAAATACAAGTTTTTGTATCTCAATTTATGAGACATGGTACTTCTTCAAACGTTCAAATGGCATGAATGCACAATGACAATGTTCCCCAACTGATCAAAAGAGAAATATTAACGACTTATCCCCCCAATACAATGTTCTACCTCTCATATGGTACAAAAATACTTTCTAAATACAGAATGCTAAAAATACAAGATTGCATATTCACATGTATTCAGTGCTTAAAATCTGAACCAAAAACTTTGATACTTTAATGCATTATATAATAATATGTGTTCAGCTCTTCACATTATATAAATAGTGCCTGTTTGGGAGGGTAACAGTTGAAATTGACACCCCGAGAAACCATTGTCAACCGACGCGAAGCGGAGGTTGACAATGGTTTTCGAGGGGTGTCAATTTCAACTGTTATCCTCCCAAACAGGCACTATTTATTTTGTTATACTGAATGTCTTTTTTAAGATTTTTAAGAAAATTTTACTGCTTTTATATAGGAATAACGTGAATTCTACAGCGAACCGTACGCGCATAATTTTCGCGCATGTAACATTTTTTAATGTTACCCGTTGCCAAGTGCGTTGCTAACGCTGAGGGTAATAGTAAATATTATTAACTGCGTCTTAACCAATCAGATTTCAGCATTTAACATGAAAGTATAACAAATTAATATATACCAGTTGTTTACAAAAGCAAACAACAGATATTGTTTAATACTGTCCAACTGTTTCTACTTGCAACGACGCCATTGTGGCCCTTCAGGCCTTTGATTCTTCTTTTCTTTTTATTTTAAAATTGCAACAGTTAAATATATTTTCCATTTTTAGATGGGGTCACGTGACCTTGTCTATTGGTTTACTGTCAGCCGAAGTCTCAAACCGGAAGGCACGTGTAGAACACATGAATTGAGTCTATGCGTAAGAAAATAGTGCAGAAAGTTTTCATGCATTTCAGTAAATATGTATTATAGAAACACGCATTAAATCTTTTTAAGTCCTCTGTGTATAAACAAAATTCTATTTAGAAAATAAACAAATAGTTTTATTAATCAAAATATTCTTGCTCAGGTTTAAATGTGGAATGAGTTACGTAACTGAATGCACAGCGCCGTTGACGATTCAGTTGGTGTACGAGCTCATTAATCAATAGAAGAGGTTGATGGTGGAATCGAAATTAAAGTTCCCAAACGCAATGTGCCATTTTTGAAAAGTTGTGAATTTTATTTTGACAATCTTTCACCTTAGTACTACCAAACTTCATGCGCAAGCCGAAGTTAAAATCGGGACGGGTTATACACAGATGTTTTACAAATTAAATAGGTGTTTCATTGGCTTCCAGTCTACTTGCGGTATGGCTGCTGTTCGTCTCTAAAGGAATTTGTACAAAGAAAATACAAACAAGTCTGAATTTGCCTTCTCGTTTGTTGCTCTTTAGTTGATTAAACTGAATTTAGATTTTAAACAATGCCTTGTAAGCAAAATCTATAATAGATTATACATTTTGGAAGACTTGTACATCATATTATATATACAATCTTATCGATTGAAGAACCAAGTTAAATGTTAATGTTCATGTGTTCCGGCTAAGTTGGAATCAGGCTTGGGGTGAATTACATTGTAAAATAATGCATTATATTACCATTACTTCATGAATTAGGGCATTAAATTACCATTACCATTACTTGATTTTCTTGAAGTAATGCATTACATTACCATTACATGAGTAAAGTAATGCAGTACCACTACTTTGTAAAAAGTCAATAAGTTTTAAAAAAGTAATTTAAAAACTAATTAAGAGTTTTTGTAAATATTTCATAAATAAAACATGCTTAAAATATTAACAGGTTCATGTTCACTATCAGGTTCAAATTTAATGATTTATACAAGATTGCTGTTGCACTTGTAGTTCTCAAAGTAAGGTTGGTCCCGTAACATTTACACGCTAATGGCGGAGTTGACAATCTCTGTTATATATGTCTCTGATTTTCGGAGTATGATTTTTAGGTCACCTGAGTGACTATTGCAATTGGTCTTCGTCCGTCGTCGTGCGTCATGTGTTAACAATTTTACATTTTTAACTTCTTTTTGAAAACTACAAGGCCAATCGTTACCATTTTTGGAGTGAAGCATCTCTATGGTAAGAAGAATCTAAATTGTGAAATTTATGGCTCTACCACCCCTGGGGTGCCACGGGCGGGGCCAAATATGCAAAAAAGCCAAATTTTCAAAAATCTTCTTCTCTACTTCCACACATGTGAGGAAAAAACTGAATGCATGGTTATGATGTCCATGAGGCCCTCTACCTAAATTGTGAAATTCATGACCCCTGGGTCAGGGGTTCAGGCTCTAGGGTGGGGCCAATATGGCCAAATAGTAAAAATGTATTAAATCTTAGAAAATCTTCTTCTCTACTATCATATATATTTGTTAAAAACTAAATGCATGATAATGATGTCCATGAAACCCTCAACCTAAATTGTGAAATTCATGACCCCTGGGTCAGGGGTTCAGGCTCTAGGGTGGGGCCAATATGGCCATATAGTAAAAATGTATTAAATCTTAGAAAATCTTCTTCTCTACTCCCATATATATTTGTTAAATACTAAATGCATGATTATGATGTCCATGAAGCCCTCTACCTAAATTGTGAAATTCATGACCCCTGGGTCAGGGGTTCAGGCTCTAGGGTGGGGCCGATATGGCCATATAGTAAAAATGTATTAAATCTTAGAAAATCTTCTTCTCTACTCCCATATATATTTGTTAAAAACTAAATGCATGACTATGATGTCCATGAAGCCCTCTACCTAAATTGTGAAATTCTGACCCCTTTGTTAGGTGTTCATGCTCTAGGGTGGGGCCAATATGGCCATATAGTAAAAATGATTTAAATCTTTAAAAATCTTCTTCTCTACTCCCACACAAGTGGGCAAAAAACTAAATACATGGTTATGATGTCCACTAACTCCCCTACTAAAATTGTGAAATTCATGGCCCCTGGGTCAGGGGTTCAGGACATGAGGGGGGGGGGGGGCAATATGGCAATAAAGTGTTAATGCATATAATGTTTAAAAATCTTCTTCTCTATTCCCACACATCTGTATAAAAAAAACGACTATTAATAATTATGTTTACCAGGAAGTCCTCTACTGAAATTTTAATTTTCATGTCCCCTGGGGTATGGGTGTATGGGTTTTGACTCTAGGGCAGGGCCAAACTGGATGTATAGATGTTAATGCATATAACGTTAAAAAATTATCTTCTTTACTCCCACACACCTGAAAGGAAAACTGAATTCATTATTTTGTAGACCAGATCTTTTAGTTTTTCACCAAAATTATAGGTTTCACAGTTTTTTTGAATTAAATGTGGTTGTCATTACAAATTCATAATTTTTCTACTCCAGTATGAAACCTAATTAATAAGATGCATATATGAGACTCCATGACAAGTTTGTGTATTGGATATATGCTACTCAGGTGACCGTTAAGGCCAATTGGCCTCTTGTTAATGAAAGGAACGGTTGTATCGTAATTCTTGTAGGTGATGCACGAGTTTACACAAAAAAGCAGTAAGTGGTGAACGGATTTATTTTCACCTAATAATTTTGCATGAATCGCAAATGAAGAAAATTGTGTCAGATAAGTCGGTCTTAAAAATCAAAATGGCGACCGTGACAAATCTTCTTATTGTCAAAGTTCTTGGAATCTTATTGTAAAAAAAATATTTCTTACGTCAGGTGCCTGTGTTTGTTGTTCACTTTGTTTGTTAATTCAGCAGTTTTAGAGTTTTCGGGGTTTTCATAAAACTATTATTACGGATACCGCGCGACTTGTGGATTTTCCCTAAATGGATCACAAAATTGAATAAATCTAATGATTAAACTTATCTACTTTGATATAGTTGTTTGATTTTCCCGGTTAGTAGTAATTTAAAAAAATTTTCCTTGGGGTCTTATTAGTCTTATTATGCATCCATCAGTCCGTCTGTCTGTCCGTCCGTCCATCTGTCTGTCCCACTTCAGTTTTCCACACTTTTTTTCTTAATGCGTTTGGGGAATAATATGAAAGAACTATGTGCGGTTTGGTTAAATATCTGCCCCAGATTTTAACCAATTTTTAAATAGTATCGTATAAAAATAAAATCTTCACAAATCATTGTATAGAGGATGCCTATAACTTTAATCTTGATTTTAGTCATCATTGCTCATTTGCTGTTTACCTATGACGTCACATAAATGACCTAATTCCCGCAAATTTGCAAAAAAATGAAAATATTCTCATTTTTGCTCTATATTTTCCTATCGGAAGTATAGAGCGCAGGTCTGCTCAAGTGCGATTTTAACATATATTTTTCGTCAGATAGATATACACATTATACTAAAAAATTGTACTTGAGCAAGCCTGCGCTCAATGTTTCCGAATCGAAAAACCATCGGAAAACACCCTATTTTTGCTACAAAACATCAATTTATCAAAATAATGCAATCTTCATGACGTCATTTCTACATTATGACGTCACTGTGGTGATAACCTTTTACACCTTTATTTCCAATATGGTTTTAAATATCTTTCACCTAATTTTTAAAGCTCTTTCTAAAACTTTGATTTTGGGGGCAAAAAATGCATAAAACCGCACATAGTCCTTTGCTGAACAGCTTCAAAATGTCATACTACAGATCAAGTTTACACTTTTTTAGCGTCTGGTTGACATATTTTCGAGATAATTAATTTTTTATATTCCAATTTTTTAATGTTCGGGTTTGATATTCTGCATAACAGTGCATTGTTTTCACAATTTCCACAAACCGGTAAGGGACGTGTATTGCTTATGCAATACTCCCAGAATGCTTGTTTTACATAATATACCGTTGTGTCAATTTTCTACAATTATGAAGGCCAGGATTGAGTAAAATTTAGACAAAGTATCAGACTATTAATAGCAAAAAAGCAAAATTAACATAGATTGTAACAACTATTTCAAACTCATAAAGAGCTAGAGCCACGAAGCATAGAAAATTGCCCTATCACTAAAAATTACCATATTTTGGTGAAATATATATAGGGTAGAATCTTAGCTTTTTATAACTGTTTTTCTTTTTTCGATATCTATCATACTTTTTTATAAACGGAGTTTACAATATGGCATTGTTTTGATGAAAAATGTAGAACAGACGTCATTTTTGTTAAGTAACGTCATGAAATGATAAAACTACGTAAGACTTGAATCTAATAAAATGAACAAAAAACATATATAATTATCATGGTGACATTATAATTAATTCATGAAAATAAATTTATTGATGAAAATACAATGAAAAGCTTATTTACAATAAAGTTTAAAAATATTACAGGGACCAGTGCTGAAGGTCAATATAACGGCGGTACATTTAAATATGTCGGTGTATTAAAAGTTCTTTTTTCTGCAATTTGAAACTGCATGAAGAAATACTGATGATGCGCAGTGTATAACTGAGGATTAATCATTGAATTCCACCAGTGTAATCACAAATTATTAAAAATAGATATATAAATATGACAGAGATACGGTAATTGAATTTAATAGAGATACATGTAATCTCGAATTTTGATGCATTACTGTAACAGTCGGTGTACATTCTTCTACATGATTATTTTACTTGTTTCAAGGCTTCGATATTTTCACCCAATCCTGGCGCTTTAAAGCAGTTAGATGCCAGGGTTCAGTCCTTTGCAATGTTGTATTTTCCCATTTTCCCGTGGGCTCACCGTGCGTTCATGTGGTCCCACCATGCGTTCACTTGCGCACAATACCTCCTGGGGCACTTGGAATGAATCGTTCATCTTGCGTTCACATAGAGACAGCTAGTACATATGTCGTTCACTGTTCACTTTGCGCTTGCGCTCTCTTTCGCTCACAATTCACTGTTCATAAGCGCTATCCAAATTCGGCTCAGCGTGCACTCACCGTTCGTTTAGAGTACACTCACTGTGCGCTCACCGTTCACGAACTGTTCAAGTGAAAAACAAAACCTTTTAGTGACTATGTATGTAATGGATATACTAGTATGCCAAAAGCAGTTCTGTATAAAATAATATAAAACAGTTTCGAGGCCCGTTATAGGGCCGAGAACTGTGATATATTTTCATACAGAAGTGTTAAAGGCATATATAGTACATAACCGTTTTGATTTTGCATGGTTTTCTTAGGTCATTTTTTTCTGGAAATATTTTGTTAAGACGTACGTAGAACAAAAAAGATTTATGTTTAAAAGATCTTTCATTTGACATCAAGAAAAAGGGGCTGGCTCCTCAAATTAGGGACCTAGAGTTTTGAAAGTAATCGCTCTATAACTCAAAAAAAAAGATTTCAATATGGCTGTCGCTGCAAAAGTTGTTCATTAAGATCTCAATAATGTCGTAACAATAATATTTTGTTCGGGTATTGCATAATATGAAAGTAAAAAGCTAGACTTGTTACCATGTATTTGTGTTTTATTTGACAAATAAACAGGGCATTTGTGCGTATAACCAACATTAAGGGTACCAGTTTACATACGGAAAGTGTTTAAACATTTTAGTTATTTTCTAGTGAAACACATTATGGTTAAAAAAAACCCTGCTTCTATGCAATGCATTTGAGTCGCATTTAAAATCTAGCTGGATTCCGAGCTGTGTATGTGAACAATTACGTATCTGATTCCTTGCCCGCGGCCAAGGAAATAGGTCGCAGCTAGCTGGACTAGTGAGCGGTCTGCCATTTTCTAATACACAAGATTTGTGTCTTGCTGTAATGCACACATGGGTTTATTTATGTAGCTGCAAACTCAAATATTCCGATTTTAACAATTTTAATAGTAAATAAAAAAAGATTATACCTTTACCTACTACCATAGACAGTGTACCAGCTTACATTTGGAAAGTGTCTAAACAGTTTAGTTCTTTTTCAAGGGAAACACGTTATGGGTAAAAGAACTGCTTCTATGCAATGCATTTGAGTTGCATCTAAAATCTAGCTGGATTCCGAGTTGCATGTATGTAAATTTACGTATCCAATCCATTGCCCGCGGCCAAGGAAACAGGTCGCGACAGGACTAGCGAGCGGTCTACCGTTATCCTATACACAAACTTTGCGTCTTGCTGTAATGCACGCATGGTTGTATTTATGTAGCTGCAAACACAAAGATTTCCGATTTTAACTATATTAAGGTAGTCCTATACTCGGCACTAAATGGGCTCAATCATTAAATGCTTAGCTTTATATGATAAATATACATTCTAGCAATACATATACAAAAGAAAATATGTATGTTTACATGCTAGTTTGTTTGTTATCACCTCTCAGACGGGTTTACCCCCTTGTGAAAATTATTGACAATTATGAAATTTGACAGATGTCAGTTTTTCCTAAAAATAATTACCAATTTTGGGAAAATTAGAACTGAACATACAAAATAGAGTATAAATATTTATTTAAGCCATATCTCATCAATAATTTTGCGCAAATTTTTGTAAGTAAGTACGCTTTATGGACCTGATGTATCAAAATAGAATACAAAAAATGCAATGCTAGTATCGCGTTTGGTAATTTTTTACTATTTTATGGACTCAAACTTAAATTCATGGTGTTAATTTATTCTATAGATTGACATCTTAGAAAAAAGATTTGGTAAAATAAATTATATGTTGACGGATTACTTTTCACGCTATAAGCTCTAAACCAAGTAGACCCTGACAAAAAAATTCGTAAAAATCATGTTTTGCTACAGTTTTCTGCTTAGATCTGTCAACAATGTTAGATATCATTTAAACATTAATAAATTGACGATTGATTAAATTCGAAATAGCTTCTGTCTCTAAATTTAAACCGGTTTTAGTAAAAGAAAAAGAAAAATTTGGGGGGGGGGGGGGGTCAAAACAAAGAAGATATAAGCATACCTGAGATCCTGGTTAATCAGAAACTTCGTTTTTCATTTTACTTTAACAGAATCGAGTTTCTCAACAGTAATCATTTCTATATCTCAAATAATACATATATTACCGTTCTAATTGCTTATTATTGCCATTGTTTACAAGAGCGATGTAGTGCAAAATCAATACCGGGTATCAAAAACGCTTTGTAAAAGTCGAACCAATATTGTAAAATCCGTATTATGACGTAGTGCGATACTCGGACTACTTTAAAAGAGTAAATGAAAAAAGATTACGAAGTAATGCTGTTTTGGCCTCGTATTTAAAAAAAAAACATAGATAGTATGACTTTCAATGAAAAAAAGGCGTTCAATGTGATCTTGTCTATGTCATAAAATAGTGGTTTTTTTTAAAATAAAATTCAGAAAAAATTTTAAACCCAGCACGTTGAGTGTACAATTACATAACACGGGCCGGGAGATGTCACGCAAGTGGACAACCGATTTGCTGTAGTCTAGGACACATGCTTCTTGTGTTTACATATATGTGTTATCACACATTGATTCGTTCTTAAATTATTTCAATTTTCAATTATATTTGATCCATTTTCAACAGGCCCTTGGACGTAGAAAAATTGCAGTTATTTGCAGTTTCTGCTCATTATCTTCGCAGAGGATAAACATGTTGAAATGAAATTTGGTGTACAGGTTTATCATAATAATATCTAGGTCAAGTTTGATATTGGGTACGATCAAGCAATTTTGACAGAGTTATTGCTCTTGGACGTAGAAAAATTCAAGTTATTAGCAGTTTCCGCTCATTTCTTCGCAGAGGATGAATATATTGAAATGAAATTTGGTATACAGGTTTATCTTAATAATATCTTGGTCAAGTTTGATATTGGGTACAATCCAGCAATTCTCGACAGTTATGGCTCTTGGACGTAGAAAAATTCAAGTTATTAGCAGTTTCCGCTCATTTTCTTCGCAGAAGATGAACATATTGAAATGAAATTTGGTATACAGGTTTATCATGATAATATCTAGGTCAAGATCGATAATTGTTAAGTTTGCAATTTTCAACAGAGTTATGGCCCTTGGACGTAGAAAAGTACTAGTTATTTGCAGTTTCTGCTCATTTTCTTAGCAGAGGATGATAATATTGAAATGAATTTGGTATACAGCTTTATCATGAAAATATCTAGGTCAAGTATGATATTGAGTACAATTGAGCTAATTCTTGACAGAGTTATGGCTCTTGGACGTAGAAAAATTCCAGTTTTTTTCTGTTTCCACTCATTTTCTTCACAGAAGATGAACATATTGAAATGAAATTTTGTATACAGGTTTATCATAATAATATCTAGGTCAAGTTTGATATTGGATACGATCGAGCAATTCTCGACAGAGTTATGGCCCTTGGACGTAGAAAAGTACTAGTTATTTGCAGTTTCTGCTCATTTTCTTAGCAGAGGATGATAATATTGAAATGAAATTTGGTATACAGGTTTATCATAATAATATCTTGGTCAAGTTTGATATTGAGTACAATTGAGCTAATTCTTGACAGAGTTATGGCTCTTGGACGTAGAAAAATTCCAGTTTTTTTCTGTTTCCACTCATTTTCTTCACAGAAGATGAACATATTGAAATGAAATTTTGTATACAGGTTTATCATAATAATATCTAGGTCAAGTTTGATATTGGATACGATCGAGCAATTCTCGACAGAGTTATGGCCCTTGGACGTAGAAAAGTACTAGTTATTTGCAGTTTCTGCTCATTTTCTTAGCAGAGGATGATAATATTGAAATGAAATTTGGTATACAGGTTTATCATAATAATATCTTGGTCAAGTTTGATATTGAGTACAATTGAGCTAATTCTTGACAGAGTTATGGCTCTTGGACGTAGAAAAATTCCAGTTTTTTTCTGTTTCCACTCATTTTCTTCACAGAAGATGAACATATTGAAATGAAATTTTGTATACAGGTTTATCATAATAATATCTAGGTCAAGTTTGATATTGGATACGATCGAGCAATTCTCGACAGAGTTATGGCCCTTGGACGTAGAAAAGTACTAGTTATTTGCAGTTTCTGCTCATTTTCTTAGCAGAGGATGATAATATTGAAATGAAATTTGGTATACAGGTTTATTAGAAAATAACTAGGTTAAGTATGATATTGAGTATGATTGAGCTAATTCTTGACAGAGTTATGGCTCTTGGATGTAGAAAAATTCCAGTTTTTTTCTGTTTCCACTCATTTTCTTCACAGAGGATGAACATATTGAAATGAAATTTGGTATACAGGTTTATCATGATAATATCTAGGTCACGTTCGATAATTGTTAAGTTTGAGCAATTTTCAACAGAGTTATGACCCTTGGACGTAGAAAAGTACTAGTTATTTGCAGTTTCTGCTCATTTTCTTAGCAGAGGATGATAATATTGAAATGAAATTTGGTATACAGGTTTATCATGAAAATATCTAGGTCAAATATGATATTGAGTACGATTGAGCTAATTCTTGACAGAGTTATGGCTCTTGGACGTAGAAAAATTCCTGTTTTTTTCTGTTTCCACTCATTTTCTTCACAGAAGATGAACATATTGAAATGAAATTTGGTATACAGGTTTATCATGATAATATCTAGGTCAAGTTTGATAATTGTTAAGTTTGGGCAATTTTCAACAGAGTTATGACCCTTGGACGTAGAAAAGTACTAGTTATTTGCAGTTTCCACTCATTTTCTCCGCAGTGGATGATAATATTGAAATGAAATTTGGTATACAGGTTTATCATGAAAATACAGGTTTCAAGAAAGAGAGCGGCTCTTATAAGGGGATAAGCGATCGGCCCAAAAAACTTTCTCTCACATATATCTCAGGAACGGTAATGAATTTCTAAACACTTGTTGAACAAAATGTGTTTAAAATTAAACGACCTTTCATTTGATATATTAAGAAAAAGGGACTGACTCCTCCAATTGAGGATCAAGATGGCCTAAAGTCTTCTATGTTTTATGATAGGTTATAAAAAGCAGAATATTAGGTATAATACGTTTATATATCCTAACAATTTCTCATGCGTTACCTTACTAGGGAATTTTTGGGCCAGAGGTAAAAAGGTTTAATATTTTCTATCTTAATTGGAAGAAATGCAAGTATTTAAAAAAGCAGCGTAAGAGAACTTATATAAAGCATTACAGGAAAGCATAAGTATTCAAATCCTTTTCCAGATCATATTTTGTTGTCGAAAATTAAAGTCGATGACGTCATATCACCTTCTAAAAATCGGACGGAAGACCTCCTCATTGCTGGCAACGAGATCGTGTCTAGTTATATTTTGCTGATTCTTTAAAATTGTTTAAACTTTGGCCCCTGGACAATTATTGGGCCTCTATAGGGGTTCAAAGTTTGATATAGGTTTATATCCTGTATATAAACAATTCAATTGTTGTTAAGGGTCTTTTTGAGAACTGCAATGCTGAATGTGATATGACTACAAAATCATCTTGTTAGAAAAGGGACTTGATTATAAATAAAAGAATATCAGGGGGAAACAGATTTTTTTGTACAATACCTGCAACGTTTTTTTTTTACAAGATAAACGATAGGATAGGATTCACACACGATAGGATAGGATTAACACACGATAGAACAGTATACACACATGATACGATAGGATTGATACACGATAGGAAAGGATAAACGATGTTCATGATAAACGTATAACTGGGTTAAACTATCTTCACGATTAACCTGATAATGGCAGAATTTGAGAAAGAACTTGTACAAATCAAGATATACATGACATTTCTTGTTATCAACAAATGCCCAGTTGTTGTAATAGCTGCATCATTTATATAATGTATAAAAATGACCAGATAAATTTTTATAACAAATATTATGAGCTGAAATGATCAGTTATTTGTGTAATATTGTTAACATTGTTTTCAATACCGAACAACCCATCCGATTGCTGTGAACATTTCAGCCCAAAAGCAAATAACATGGAAAATAGCGGACTCATTGAAAATACAACTCTTGCTCCAAATAAATACCGGGTATCAAATCTATCATAAATACATTTATTTCTGTAAAAAGAATGATGCATTAGAAATAAATTACATTGCACACACGTTAAAGATATTAACACAAATACACATTTCGCATACAATTTGTTGACGTTTTCATTACCACACACCCAAGCCGATCGCTGGGAACATTTTAGCCCGAGATCAAATATCACACGGAAAATATAGCGGGTTCAATTAAAATAATACTTTTGTTTTAAGTAAATATTAATTATGTAATATTCACTTTTGTTCCTATAAGCAATGATGCATGCAAAACGAATTATGTTACATACAAGTTAATGTTTACACAGGTATACAGTCCGCATATAATTTAATATATTTGATTCGATATACTAACAGGTGAATATGTTACCTTGTTCCTAAGAACTTCAATAGTTTACAATAATTTTTCACTTCCACTGCTTACAGATATGATTTACATGTACTATTAGTTAATTGGATCTAATAAATTGAGAATTTAGTATCAGGATAGAATGCTGGATAGGAATTTACATTTTTTGTTCGATAAATGTCCATATACTGCGCACTGATTGACTCGTAGCTTTGAAATAACTGTACTTGCTGATAAAAAGGCATAAAACGATTAACATGATAGGATAAATGGAAAAAATGTTAAAATTAAACTTGCGTTAATCATGATATGATTAACGCACGATAGAACAGTATACACGCACGATACAATAGGATTAATACACGATAGGATAGGATTGTAAAGAATAACATTGTGGGTATTGTATATTAGGATCTACATGTAATTTTTATTATACCACACCGTCCAAATATTTTGTATTATGACTCCATGAAGCTGATTTTATTATGGTTATTGTTGCTCAGGTGAGCGATGTGGCCCAAGGGCTTTTGTTTACCAGTTATTTGACCCCCAGGACTACTAGAGAATTTTTGAAACCTTTTTACAAAATAACATGACACCCCAAATCAAACTCCAAGAGTTCAGTTTGCTGGTTTATAAGACGTATTGTTTTCCCTCGGACTGAAATGTCACACTCTCATTGGATTAAACATGGCACGTGATTGCCTCATATATCTCTATGTAGGTTCTTTGAGGATTAATATTAGGCAATATGGCCATCATTGGCAGCCGCCTCACCTACTCATCTCGATATATCATATTATTTAACACAGAAATCGTGTTCAGTAAGTCCTTAAAATATTTAGAGTAGTTGCCCTTTGGAATTATTTTTAGATTAGAGTAGTTGCCCTTTGAATATTGACGTCACAATGTTATGTCTGGAGCAGAGCAAAATGGCAGCGTCGAAATTTGCTCAAATCTCTGCAGAGGTTTAAAATTGAATAGCAACAAAACATTGTAAGTAATATGGGTGAAGCGAAGATTTTTTAAGTGTATTTGAAAGGTGGTATTGATCATTTTTAAGAGTTTAAATGAGTTTAACTGGACGAGATGTAAGGCATCTTGTACATTGCTTTGCGTAGATCACCGCTATTTGTGAATGAATATGTCGCTTGATAGTCCTTGGGAAAACAAAACACTTATTAGGTTAGTTACTGACTCGCTACGAAAATATATTGGGTTGATCAATCTCATAGACGGCTCGGCTTCGCCTCGCCATCTATGAGATTGATCAACCCAATATATTTCCGTAGTGAGTCAGTAACTAACCTAATAAGTAATAATAGCAGTTTGAGAAAGAAAAACATGACAGACTGTAGACAGACTGATGGACGGTCAGGACAACAACAATATATTACCCAAATTACTTTAGAAAGTGCGAATATAAAAGTCCATCACAACACCCTCCCCCACCGCAATCCGCAATTCTGAGAAAACCAATTTATAAATGAAAGAAATTGTGATTTTAACTTGAATGTTATTTATTTTAAGTTTTTAAAAATGTACATGTATTTCTATTCATATATGAGGTTAAAAGACATTTTATAAATTTTGAGGCCAAATATCACTTTGGGTTTTTAGTGCGATCATTTCAAGCAAGTAAAAGTGAAAGTAGAGAAGCAGAAAGTTTACAGTGAGGGAAAATACTTCATTCAAGCAGTGTCCTGCTATCTAATATTAGTTTGCATTGTAAGGGAGTTGTATTGCATGATGCCCGTTAGATTCCAATTCTATATTTATGATTCAGGCTTGGGGCGAATTACATTGTAAAGTAATGCATTACATTATCATTACTTCATGAATTTGGGCATTAAATTACCATTACCATTACTTGATTTTCTTAAAGTACCATTACATGAGTAAAGTAATTACCGTATTTTTCGGCTATTCTTAGACTCAAAGTTAAAAAAATTTAACAGTAAAATATAAAATCCACTGTTTTTATCCGTTGTACTGTTGTAGCAATTTATTATGAGGGTTGTTTTTTTTTCATCCGTTTGAACTATTGTGTGATAGTTGTCCCGTTGATAATTTTTGTAATGACATCGTGAGTAATAAAATGTACAGTACTGTACAAGGTATTTCTTTACAATCCCAATCAAAAGAATTTTTTTCCCACGTTCATGTATGAACCCTGGAAACTATATTATTGCGTTATATAGTAAAAAAGAAAACGAAACCGAGTAGAATGTAATATGACGGAATTTTGGTGAATTCTTCATGTCTGCGTTCGTAGGAATCACTGGTCTTGGGTGTAGAATAAATCAAATGCTATTGTGTTTTTACAATTTTCTGTTGGATGAAATAACGGTATTCTGGTGTCGTGTGTATATACAAAGAAGTGAAACCCGTGACTAAAACACAGCCTGAAGGCACGTAGCCTAGTGAACACCGTTACACTTCATTGCATTAACTGTGTTTTTAACATTACAACTTCTCTGCATAACGACAAGTCACTATTTAATTAATTAATGGAAAGAACACAAATGTTTGGTATTTCGTTTTCTCATTCATAGCCATTACGGGGGATAACTCTATTTGAATATGAAACCACGTGTTGAGCTAATGGACGCCATACCCCGTATTTACAAGTAGCTTTCAAAGTATAACTTGATTAAATGAGATTTAGCAATAAGGTATTAATAAAATATAAAAGGTTTGGTAAAATATCATACTTAGTTCTACCAGACAGAACCACGGAGGTTGGTGTTGCAATTAAATTTACACTATGTAAAATTACGATACACAACGATACACCGACGAATACGGAAGAGACCAAACAGCCACAAAACACAGATTAATTTTTAAAAATTGCTTGAAATATATGGGTCATTATCAAAATATGCAGACTTTTGAAAAATGAAAAACATGAGAAAATTTTTGCTGAAAAAATTACTTTGATTGCAAAAATCACATTTAACAAACAATGAAGTATAACATCTAAAAATTTGCAAACATTGGAATCTACCATTTGGATGATAATTAGACTGAAATTTAATGAACTGTGAATATTTTGTCAGTGGTGTAACAGGTATATAGTATAGGAAAAAATTCTTAAATAAAATAAAATAATTCTTTTAAAATGATGGATCAATAAACTTCATTTAAAGTTATTAGAATTAGATAACAGAAAATATTTGACACATTTACATAGTGACCAACATAACATTTGAGACAAAGTCTTGATGTTACTCAACAAATTTTTAATTTGAGCATTAAAAAGAACACAACTGGATTTTTCTTTCAATGGAGCATAAAAAAGACATTACTATAAATGCACTGGTGTTTTCAAATATACATGTATTATTGTCAGTTAATTTTATTTGGAGAAAAATGTACATGTTACACCACTGATTATTATGTTTTACCACTGACATTAAAGTTACACCACTGACCTAGCGATAATAAATAAGAGATAAGCATGTTAAATTTTGTAAAATAAACTAATTTCTATTTTTGATTGCATTTAAGAAGTGATAAATTTGATGTTAAATAAAAGTTTTCGTGCCTCATTCTTTCATCATCTGAAGATAGACACACTGTTACACCACTTATAATCAGTGTTACACCACTGACAGAAAAATTGCATGTAGATGTTTTTTACATTAAATCACTCATTCTTTGATGTAATGTTTTTTTACTATTGGCATCCACACACTTTTATCCACCTTGTACCGAATTCGAACTTTCTTTCTTTGCCTCATCAATCTCACAAACAACATTGTCAATACTATACCAGCTCATTATCAATCATACATTTTGGACAATAAAATTGAATTTTCTCCAATTTTCTCCAAAATCAATGCATACAACGCATATACACTTCCTCTTTGTCTATATATGTTTGTTGAAGCTCAGCTAGCATTTGTTACATTTAAGCATTTGAAAGATTTTAGTATAACATAATAGGGAATGTGAAATGTCAGTGGAATAACATATCTTTTTTTTTGTGAGTGAATATTTTATTGGCTCAACAATTATGGTACATATATTTTTAGAACATAATTCAAAACGTTTCACAATAGAATAAATGATAAATAGCATGGAAACAGATCAATATACGAGTACTTTGGACATGGAGCTAAAATATTAACATGGATCTAAAATATACATGCATCTTAGTTTTTAACATGGTAGAAAGCATTGATCAGCAATATTCAAAACAATCAAGACAATCCATATAATACTGAAAGACTACAGTTTATAAGTTAACTAATATTGGCTGCCATAATTCGTAAAAAATGTGCATTTGATTCTTCGAACAAAGATAATTTTCTTTCGCATGAAGTTTGTTTCTTAGAAAATTTTTAAAAGCAATGAACTCAATTTGTTTGCCAGGAGATTTTGAATGAATTAGATGTATAAAGCATTTTCCAAGTAAAATACAATAATTTAGTGGAACATTTTTTACTTTGTTAATACCAAATATGACATCTTGCATTGTTAAGTGATTGACATTTTCTATATGTTGTTGCCACCAATAAATTAGATCTTTCCAGAAAATTTGTATGCTTTTACATTGGAAATATCTATGATGTATAGTGTCAATTTCATTACAGTTGTCTGTGTTACAGTTCGGACTTGGAATCAATTTCATATTAAAAAGCGACTTGTTGTGTACTATGATTCTGTGTAATATTTTGAGCTGAAGAGATTGTGCGTTAGTTTGTGTGCAACACTGAAAAGGTAAATTAAATATCTTTTTATAATCAGAGACTGGAATTTCTACTTCAAATAAGAATAACATATCTTATAATACACTATAAGTCATTCAAAAGTTTGATTTTTTAATAAAAATAAAATGTGGATAATTCCATTTCTTAATTAGAATAAATTTGTTTTTACTTTTATCTTTTAATCAAGTATTTAAATGAGTAAAACATAATTAGAGCATACAAAATGTCAATGGTGTTTCAAATAATGTCAATGGTGTAACAGGTCTCATTTTCCAGATTAAGAAAACACAATTGCAATTAAATAGTCAAGCTTTCTTTATTGTGACAGTGTCTAACTTGTAAAATTGATAAATAACAATTGTTCAAAATGCTCAAAATATAAATGAAATGGAAGAAAAAGTAAAATAATTAAATAATGTCATGTGGTGTAACAGTTTTTTCAGTGGTGTAACAACAATTTTTGGTTACACCACTGACCGTTATACCACTGATGTGTGACCACGCCCGGATGTCTGGTACATAACTAGGCGATGGTGCACGTTCATTTGGGGAATTAAGCTCAAGGGGAATAAGTAAATTAAGAATACACAAAGTCCAAATGGCAGGATATGAGAAATGTTTATTAAAGATTGAATGTTAAATAATCCAATCTACACACGCAGGTAACAACATTAATGAGCAAGTCTTGTTCCTAACTGTAATTTAGAGAAAGGGGCCTAAACAGATGAATTAGAAATTTGTCTCCTAACACTCTACATGATTTCCTAGCTTCGCCCTACATCCTTTCAGTCCGAAGTCTCAAAGCTAACTCTCTTCTAAAAGAACTAATGTACAAGAATTAATTTCTCTATGAATTGCCTAAGGTAAAGTGGTCACTTAGGGCTAATCAAATAATTAAGTTATCAGTGTCATCCCTTTGATGTGAAGAAGTCAAAGTGGTTTTGTTTACCCTAACTAACACCTATGAGTGCCCAGTGCCATGAGCAGTGTCACTGACAATAAGGATTAACAATTACTGTGAAATCACTAAATATTCTAGGGGATTAAGAAATAAACAACAGCTTGGACAACCTTTAGAAATAAATAATAAGGAATGCTTTAGATGTCAATAAGGAATTGCTAAGTATGGGAACATATAAAATAAGAATAAAGTAAAATAAAGTAGACTATGAAAAAAAAGTTCATTTGGGGAATTAAGCTCAAGGGGAATAAGTAAATCAAGAATGCACAAAGTCCAAATGGCAGGATATGAGAAATGTTTATTAAAGATTGAATGTTAAATAATCCAATCTACACACGCAGGTAACAACTTTAATGAGCAAGTCTTGTTCCTAACTGTAATTTAGAGGAGGGGCCTAAACAGATGAATTAGAAATTTGTCTCCTAACACTCTACATGATTTCCTAGCTTCGCCCTACATCCTTTCAGTCCGAAGTCTCAACGCTAACTCTCTTCTAAAAGAACTAATGTACAAGAATTAATTTCTCTATGAATTGCCTAAGGTAAAGTTGTCACTTAGGGCTAATCAAATAATTAAGTTATCAGTGTCATCCCTTTGATGTGAAGAAGTCAAAGTGGTTTTGTTTACCCTAACTAACACCTATGAGTGCCCAGTGCCATGAGCAGTGTCACTGACAATAAGGATTAACAATTACTGTGAAATCACTAAATATTCTAGGGGATTAAGAAATAAACAACAGCTTGGACAACCTTTAGAAATAAATAATAAGGAATGCTTAGATGTCAATAAGGAATTGCTAAGTATGGGAACATATAAAATAAGAATAAAGTAAAATAAAGTAGGCTATGAAAATATATGCTAAAAGTTATCAAAAGTGAAATGGATGTCATTTCACTGGTGATAGATGTATCCATAGTAAATGTAGCAGTATGACCCAAGAGAACAGACACTAATCAAAGCTACATAGCCTATGTTATAATGTGATAAACATTCATCATTTATGTGAAAAACTTTTTTGTTCTTTCATAATAGAAAACCTTAAATAGCAAGTTATCCCACTGACACAGTTTACATTGTATTTTTCGGAGCATACTAACATTTTCTGCCATATTTTCTATCACAATGATGTCATCACTGATACCTGTACATTTATCTTTTTAGTAGCAGGGAATAATGTCACTAAATATGATCTGGGGGATTCCAACTGTAGTACAATATTATTTACTTGATGTATTTTAAGATATTTTTATATAATTTGCCTTGTAACACCAATGACAAAATTTTTTTGTACAAGCATATATCTCATCAAATTCATTGTTTTTAAAAGAGAACTTGTTAAGGAGCATAGCAGAAATTAAAATATGAATGTTGTTTTGAAAATTAACGGTGATTTTTGGAATAAAACATCAATATTATTGAAGATATTGTAGGTTAAAGACGTTGGAAAAATTTAATGACAACATAAATTCACTGAAATCTCATAACAAATAATATTTTTTTTATACTTTTAGCAGTAAAATTGTCGATTTATTTGTTCAACAATATAGGTTTAAGTTTCTAAAATCCAATGGTACTGTATATATTCCCCAGAACATTATTTTTCCCCCTTTAAATTGACACTGACACAAAAGGCTGCATATTTTGATAATGACCGTCCCATATATGTTAAGCAAATTATGTCTCCCCTTTCAAAGGGGAGACATATTGTTTTTGTCGACTTTCTTTTTCTTCTTCTTCTTCTTCTTCTTCTTATTAAGGTCTTCCGTTTCCAACGGAAGACCTTATTGTTTTCGTTAGGTTTCTTTTGACCTATTATTTTTCTTGTTTTTTTTCCTGCACCAAATTTTTCAAAACCATATATATTAAAAGCAATTTGACGGATTTTTACGAAATTTTCACAGATAGAAGGGAGTACCTAAAGCTATGCATACGCATCTTTTCGAATATGACGTCACTTCCGTTCGTCAACATCGTTCTATTTACTTTTTTCAAAAATTCATTTTGTCCAGCAAATATTTAAAAAATGGTTGAAGATAGAAACTTCAAATTTTCAGCGATGATAGATCTACCTTTGGAAGGATGCCCTTAGGTTAAATGATTAACGTCCGTCACTTCCGATCGTCACCGGAAGGAAAGACAAAAAACGATTTTTTCAACTTTTTTCTTTTTTGATATTTTTATGTAGGGTTGATAGTGACCCTTTCACTGATTCAGAATATGTAATTTGTTTTAAAATTGAACGACGCATTCTCGAGATATCCAGCATCAAAGTTTTAAAGCGAGAGTCCGAATAACTCAGTCGTTAGAGTCGTGGACATGTGCCCTGGCGACCCGTGTTCAAGCCCCGAGTGCCGATATTTTTTTTACCGAAATGTATGACATTTTCAGATCTAACTAACGATGTTCTGAACCTTAACGGAATTTTTATTTTGGTTGATGACATCATTTCCGTTTTTGAGATATTGACATTTTAAGGAATTTTAGAGTGTTGGTTTGTGCAAGAGTGTTCTCATGACCTTCTTATGATATCGATTTCAAAATTTTAAGGATGATTAATAAAAGATTGTTAATTTGTACAAAAGCATTCATATTTGCCTAGCACAAGAGTTACCGGAGCTTGATAGGGAACGAAAATTGAGATAAAAAAGCGTTGTAATTTTGCATGCTTTTCTTAGTGTATCTCTTTTCTCGCAATTATTTTGTTGAGACATTTTTTGAAATATTCTTATTTACAAGATCTTTTGTTTGACATCAAGAAAAAGGGCTGGTCATTTAAATTAGCGACCTAGAACCCTTGAAAGTTTTCACTTTATAATCCCAAAACGGTTAAGATTTAGATATTGCTGTCGCTGCAAATGTTGTTCATTATGATCTTATTAATTTCCTAACAATAATTTTTTGTTCGGGTATTGCTTAATATGAGTGTAATAAGGTTGTTACCACGTATTTTTATTTTATTTGGAAAAAACGGGGTATTTGTGCGCTGCAAATGTTGTTCATTGAAAAAGGCGTTTTATGTGATCTTGTCTATGTCATAAAATAGTTTAATGCTGAAAAGTAAAATTCATTTGTCGAACTTCAAACATTTGAAACCCACCACGTTGAGTGTACATTTACATAACACGGGCCGAGGAGATGCTGCGCTTGTGGACAACCGATTCAAATCACTGTAGTTAGGACACATGCTTCTCGTGTTTATACGTTATCACACATTCGAATGTTCATTGATTCTTTGTTAAATTATTTCAATTAAAAAATTACCGTTGATGACGTCATATCAAATTCTAAAAATCGGACGGAAGACCTCCTCGTTGCTCGCAACGAGATCGTGTCTAGTTCTTCTTATTTAGGGTCTTCCGTCTTCAGCGGAAGACCCTTCTATTATTCTTCGGTTTCTTTTTCAATTCTATTATTATTAGGGTCTTCCGTCTTCAGCGGAAGACCCTTTTATTATTCTATTGTTTCTTTTTCAATTTTATTATTATTATTCTTTTTTTCCTTACACATTTTGTGCAGGCGATTTCTCGGAAATGGCTGATTCGATTTCCTTCAAATTTTCACTGATAATGCCTCGTTATAGGAAGTTTGTACCCCTGTAACATTTTTTCAAAATTCACTTCCGGTCGGAAGTTATCGTCAATAAACGATTTTTTAAAGTCAATTTTGTCTGTCACGTTTCTCAAAAACGAGCAAAGATAGAGAGCTTAAATTTTCAGAGATGATAGATCTACCGTTTTTCTAATGTACCTCGGTCAAGAGAAGGTCCGCCGTCACTTCCGGTTGTCACCGGAAGCAAATTTCAAAATTTGAATTTTTCGACTTTTTTATTTTTTGATTTTTTTTTTTTTAATTTTTACACCTTATAGTGACCCTTTTACTGATTCAGAATATGTAATTTTTTTTTAAATCGATCAAGGCATTCTCGAGAAATTAAGCGTCAAAGTTCTGAAGCGAGAGTCCGAGGAGCTCCGTCGATAGAGTCGTGGACATGACCCAGGCGACCCGGGTTCAAGCCTCGAGTGCCGCAAATTTTTTTTTAACTATTTTTCACTTAGATCTACGTTTTTATCTTTGAATTGATAAGTTTGATCTTATCTATTCAAAAATCGAACGGAAGACCCACTCGTTGCTCGCAACGAGATCGTGTCTAGTTATTATTCTTTTTTTCCTTACACATTTTGTGCAGGCGATTTCTCGGAGATGGCTCGCTCGATTTCCGTCAAATTTTCACTGATGATGCCTCGCCATCTGAAGTTTGTACCCCCATGACATTTTTTCAAAATTCACTTCCGGTCGGAAGTTATCGTCAATAAACTATTTTTTAAAGTCAATTTTGTCTGTCAAGTTTCTCAAAAACGAGTAAAGATATAGGGCTGAAACTTTCAGAGATGATAGATCTATCGTTTTTCAGGTGCACCTCGGTCAAGAGAATGTCAGCCGTCACTTCCGGTCGTCACCGGAAGAAATTTTGAAAAATTGAATTTTTCGACTTTTTTATTTTTTAGTATTTTTCATTGAAATTTATACACCTGATAGTGACTCTTTCACTGATTTAGAATATGTATTTTGTTTTAAAATCGATTGAGGCATTCTCGAGAAATTAAGTGTCAAAGTCCTGAAGCGAGAGTCCGAGTAGCTGAGTCGATATAGTCGTGGACATGGCCCAGGCGACCCGGGTTCAAGCCCCGAGTGCCACAAATTTTTTTCTCTATTTTTCGCTTAGATCTACGATTTTGTCTTTGAATTGATAAGTTTAATCTAATCTATTCAAAAATCAGACGGAAGACCCACTCGTTGCTCGCAACGAGATCGAATCTAGTCTTCTTATTCTTATTCTTCTTCATCCAAATTTGTCCAAGCCGTAACTTAAATACCCTTTGACATTAAGACTTCAAACTTAGAACATAGGTAGATGGTATTGAGAAGGAGTGCACGCCACCAAAATTTTTGACCTTGACCTATTTTCTTTTTCAAGGTCAAGCGTTTTTAAAAAAATAGAGTTTGGACTATAACACAAGATTCCTTAAACATACAAACTTTTAACTTGTATCATAGATAGATGGTATATAGTCCAGTTGAACCTTACCAAAATTTTTGACATTGACCTTTAAATTTTATTTCAAGGTCAAATCAGAAAAAACGTCATTGTTCACCTCCTAAATATTCTTTGACAGAAGGACTTCAAACTTTACACAAAGAACAATAATAATACACTGAGGTGTACTATTGATAAATATTTGACCTTGACCTTGTTTTACTCAAGGTCAATTTGAGAAAAAATAATTAAATTTTGTCTGGGTGGTACCTTAGATACCTTTTGACATTAAGACTTCAAACTTGGAACGAAGGTAGATGGTATTAAGAAAAAGTGCAGGCTATCAAAATTTTTGACCTTGACCTATTATCTTCTTCAAGGTCAAGCGTTTTATAAAAAATATAGTCCGGACCATAACACAAGACTCCTTAATCATACAATCTTTTAACTTGTATCATACATAGATGGTATATAGTCCAGTTCAACCTTACCAAAATGTTTGACCTTGACCTAAAAATTATATTTCAAGGTCAAATTAGAAAAAACTTCATTGTTCACCTCCTAAATATTCTTTGACAGAAGGACTTCAAACTTTACACAAAGAACAATTAGAATACACTGGGGTGTACAATTGATAAATA
The DNA here is from genome assembly GCF_025612915.1 of Magallana angulata. Taxonomy (NCBI): domain Eukaryota; kingdom Metazoa; phylum Mollusca; class Bivalvia; order Ostreida; family Ostreidae; genus Magallana; species Magallana angulata. The sequence goes on along the minus strand of NC_069113.1, from coordinate 28,581,300 downwards.
TTTGACCTTGACCTTGTTTTACTCAAGGTCAACTTGAGAAAAAAAAATTAAATTTTGTCTGGGTGATAATTTAGATACCTTTTGACATTAAGACTTCAAACTTGGAACGTAGGTAGATGGTATTGAGAAGAAATGCACGCCATCAAAATTTTTGACCTTGATTTATTATCTTCTTCAAGGTAAAGCGTTTTATAAAAAATATAGTCCGGACCATAACACAAGACTCCTTAATCATACAATCTTTTAACTTGTATCATACATAGATGGTTTATAGTCCAGTACAACCTTACCAAAATGTTTGACCTTGACCTAAAAATTATATTTCAAGGTCAAATTAGAAAAAACTTCATTGTTCACCTCCTAAATATTCTTTGACAGAAGGACTTCAAACTTTACACAAAGATTAATTATAATACACTGAGGTGTACTATTGATTAATATTTGACCTTGACCTTGTTTTACTCAAGGTCAAATTAAGAAAAAATAATTAAATTTTGTCTGGGTGGTAACTTGGATAGCTTTTGACATTAAGGCTTCAAACTTGGAACATAGGTAGATGGTATTGAGAAGGAGTGCACGCCTCCATAATTTTTGACCTTGACCAATCTTGTGTCTCAAGTTAATTCATTTTCTAAACTGTATCATATATGGATGATATCTAACAATTAAATAGCTGACTTCATTCTTTTTCACTTATTAAATTTGTCCCATATTACAATCCTTGGGGAGAAGGGGAGACATGTGTTTTTTTGTATAAAAAAACAATACCCACTAGTTTAATAACTTTGATTACTCTTTTGACTTTCTACATCGATATTCTGAAAGTATATACTTAATACGGTGACTTTCTTAATCATCGGTCATACTTTCACTATAGTAATCATTGATTGAAAATCGGCTTATCCCCCAATTAGGCTAGTCTAAGGATTTTTCTTGAATTTTGTCTAAAAATTAGCAATTTGGCCTATGCCCCACATCGACATATGCCCCGAAAAATACGGTATGCATAACCATTACCATTACTTTGTTTTAAAAAAGTAAAGCTAATAAAGAGTTTTTGCAAATGTTTCAAATATAAAACACTCTTTAACATATATCTACAGGTTCATGTTCAGTATCAGGTTCAAATTCAATGACTATATATACAAGAGTCATTCTTTATTTGCTCAATATATATCATCTTGTGGCATTATGAACATGCAACATATTACATATTAGGTAAAAAGATATTTATAGACATTAGGCATGATACAATGTCGACACAGAATTCATGCATAATAGAAAACACTTTATGGAATAATGTTGTGATAAAACTCATCCTATACCATATGTTTATTTTATTAAAAATCATAAATTGCATAAACAATTAACTAAGCTAGGGATAATTCAATATAAGATACTTAAATAGTAACTTCAATTCTTGTGATAAGCTATTTTACACTTACATTACGGTTCAAGTGCTATTTTGTTTATACAGGTCAGCCATGTTGGTCTTTATTTCAAAACATATTTCACTAGGGTTTACCTGATAGGTTTATCACCTGTAATTTTATCCAATAAGGTGTATGGTTACATTTCATGGTTGGCTGATCGTTTCTTTTGTGTACTCACACTATATAAAGGCGTGTTTCGAGTAGTTCGGCGGACTGCTCGCCTTGCGTCCACTGCTTATAGCAGCCTACTTCTCGGGTAAGCTCATCTTCCCGTTCGAAGCACTTTATACAGACTTCGGTATAAATTTTGATAAGGCACTGTTAAATAAAACTAATTCTTTTCTCTCAGAAATTTATCTTATTCAGACTAGGCGCCATAGTTTAATTATGTCTCCCCTTTCAAAGGGGAGACATATTGTTTTTGTCGACTTTCTTATTCTTATTCTTCTTATTAGGGTTTTCCGTTTTCAACGGAAAACCCTTCTGTTATTCTACTGTTTCTTATTTTTTTTTTTTTTTTTTCCCGCAGATTTTGTGCAGGCCATTTCTCGTACATTTGTTGTCTGATTGTTATGAAACTTTCAGGGTATGTAGACAATGTTTAGGTCTAGGGACGTTTTTTTCATATTTTTAAAATTCACTTCTGGTTACGAGTTATTGCCCTTTAATTGAAAATTGGGGGGTCTTTTGTCCAGAGTTGATCTCAGGAACTACAAAAGATAGTTGCATGAAATTTAGCAGAATTGTTGGTAACATTTTAGTTTTGCTGGCATGAAAATTTTGGCAAAATGTTTTTCAGTTTTTAAGCTATTTGCCGGTAAAGTTTAAGGTTTTGGGGGGTCTGAAATTTTGTTGCTTTTTGTATAATAACCTTTAAACTAAAAATATTTTGTTAATACATATAGAACAAAAGTTGTTTAGAATAACGAGAGCTTTCATTTAAAATTAAGAAAAAAGGGCTGGCCCCTATAATTAGGGGTCAGCAGCTCATACATGTATTTTTCTGATAGCAAAAATCGTTATCATTTTATGAAAAAAAAATGAATTCAGTTATTGTTAATATATTAAATAATGTCATTTGGTATCAAATTTTAAAAGTTCTGTGCCCTATTTTTTTCAAATTTCATAAAACAAATATGTGAGAATCGTACATGAACGAGTTAATATGTCTACATAGACACACAAGCGAACAAATGCCACTTTAAGGCCCAGCATTTACTGCATTACGTTGTGTTGCGTCTTAGATAAATTGTTGTGATTCAGTTTCATTTTTTTCATCTATATCATTTATGAATTCAATGAACACACATTATTTAAACGTTCTATGTGCAACTATTTGTCGGGGCGCCCCTGTTTGTAACCCGCGCGCACGCGCCGAATGTAAACAGTAACGAACGGCATTGTAGAAATGAGAGAGCCGTAATGCAGAAGAGAAGTTGTGTATTCTTTCATTGTACACATGCATTTTCAAGTTACTGTGAAATATATGAACATGCACAGGGAACAATACTACATATTTGAATAAGGAGGGATATATTCTCGTGTGAATCGTTTACGAGGAAATTCTGACAGCCACACTTCTGTCGACCATGTCGACGGATGTTTATGTTTCCATTGATCAGCTGTTGATAAGCTACGAGTAATAAAGGGGAAAAGATGGACATTAAAGTGTGTGATCTATGTGGATGTTACTGAAGAAGGTGAGGATTTTTATTTCTTTTAAAGTTTCTTGTCTATAGTGGTTAAAATGTCAGCATGTTAACTGGTTAACATTTAGTCTATAGATGTACATGTAAGTAAGTGCACACTGTCACTGATGTATGTTATTTTTCTAGTCCAGACAATATAAATCCTTTTAACAGAATTGAATCCCAAATGTTTTACCTTTCACTTGTTTTTTTTTCTTTGAATCCTTTTTACCAGAATTTTGTGTAAATTTCAATTCAATTTATTGAGAAAATCCACATGTGGCGAAAGTCATACATACAGTATATACAAATATACATGTAGTTGGTACTGTACATAGATTTTCTTATGTTATGTGCATCACGTATGAATTTACAAATATATCTTGATGATTTAACATCTGCTGGGTTAAGAATTTTATAAGAATTACAGAGTTAGATCCCTTACCAAAATATTGACCTTCTGGCAACACATTCTGGCATTATTGCAGCAATACTGCAGCAACATTCTGGCAACACATTGCGGCAATGTTGCTGCAGTAGCGTTTTTCGTATGCAAATGAGATTGCGGCAATATTGCCAGAAAGATGTTGCCGCAAAAGTTTTGCCGCAACATATTGTTGCGAAAACACCTTTCTGGCAATACATTGCGGCAATGTTGCTGCAGTAGCGTTTTTCGTATGCAAATGAGATTGCGGCAATATTGCCAAAAAGATGTTGCCGCAACAACACCTTTCTGGCAATACATTGCGGCAATGTTGCTGCAGTAGCGTTTTTCGTATGCAAATGAGATTGCGGCAATATTGCCAGAAAGATGTTGCCGCAAAAGTTTTGCTGCAACACATTGTTGCGACAACACCTGTCTGGCAATACATTTGCATAAGAAAAATGACATTGCAGAAATATTGGTTCAATGCATTTTCTGTGCTCTGGCATCAATGGTACAATATATGCAATATTTATAAATAATAAATGTATACAGTAAATCAGTCATGTACATTATATTAATCTACAACCAAAATGAAAAAAAAATCTTTCATTGCCACTACAGTTTTATTTTTTTAAAGATGCAGAAAGGTTACAACAAGACTAACATTTTGCATTACATTAAATTTGGACTTTTCAAAAATAAAAAATAAAAAAAAGTTTGTGATTACACAATATTAAAGAAGTAAAAAAATTATTTTATTCAATGTAACATGCAGAAAATAAGTATTGAATTAAAAATATAATGTATAATATTAGAGACCTGAAACTGGAATTTCAACATGCTTATAAAGGACACCAGTTAAAATTAATAATCTTTAAATTTAACACATTTTATAAATACAATAAACACAAATAAGTTGAACAAATCATGATGAAACTTGACTAAAAGTACTCAGCCAATCAGTGACAATTTGGTGCTGCAGAATAACATGTATTGCAGTTTGATTGACACAACGCGCACAGACAGATTGACACAACGCGCACAGACGGATATGGACAAAAGTTCACTGTTTACTGTAAGCAAAGCTCAAACCATATTGTTTACAAGTCCTGCACAACCACTTGTTGTATTACGATTGATCAAGGCATTCGTCCTAGGCATTCCAAATGTCCTTTTTTTGACAGTCTCGTGGGCATTCTGATTTCACACATAAACAATCACAAAAACAGCTATCAGAATATCACAACAATATCCACATTGGAATTCAGCACTGTTGTGTATATGTTCCTCTCCATAATCTTAAACAAATTATGCCATCATTCTTTTTTGGTTGCCAGTTGCACCATTCATTTAATCAGTAAGGTGACAGCTTTTTTCATGGTTTTCTTCAGGTCTGTGTAACACAGGCCCGGTCAGACCTACTGGGAAGATAAATGGATTTCATTTAAGCACATCGGCAATTGTTTTCATATTTTAAGCAGTTCCCCTTCAAATTTTTTAAAATTACATTATGAAATTACCAAAAATATGCCTCGGACCCGTTCCCCTGGCAAACTCAAATAACCGTCGGACCCCCCCCCCCCCCCCCCCCCCCCCCCGAATAAAATTCTAGATCCGCGCATGGTTCTTAATCAGTGTTGAACCCATTGATATAATGGTAGATCGTAGTCTTTCGGTTTATTTTCTTATAACAAACATGTTTAAACTGCTCTTCAATGAATATATTTTTATTGCTAAACTTACTTTTTCAAAAACGTGCTCATGCAGATGGTGCAGGGGATGTCAACACTCGATTCGTTCACTCAGATTCGTCCTCAGTTCAGCCGTTGATATTTTTTTCACCGATAAACACTCCGTTGACAGTGGGTTTTTGGGTTTTTTTAACCTTGTTTACAGATAATTCACGTATTTCATTCATTTCACCATCTCCAGTGATGGCAGGAGGCTCGATGGCAGACAACATGGCAGCTTCGAATGTGAAAATTGGCGGCTAGCGATTTGAACGACCAATCAGCGCGCGCGTAACTTAACATTGAAACGAAAGTAAAAGTGGAAACAAACAGCATACGAAAATTCTTCATTCAACATGCATCGAGCAGTTTAGATACTCAAATCTAAATAGACTGATATTTTAACTTAATAAAAAAAGAACATACCGTTACAAAAGAACAGACAGGTGGGTATTCACGTAAAACATGAGTTGGGGGGGGGGGGGTGATTCAAACTGTCTTTAAAATAGTGAAACATCGTAATTAACCATGCATAACAGTTATATGCCATTGAAGAGAATATCACTGGATTTTTTTAATTGAGACTTTCTTAGAATAAGACTTTAATCATAAAATATTTATTAGATTTAATTTTTTCGACTTATTAATTTTTTATTTTTTTTTTGGGGGGGGGGGGGGGGGGGGGGGGGCATGAACATACAAAAGCAATTCATGCAATTATTTACCAGTTTTAGACTTGTGCTGAATGTGTAAAATTTTATAAGTCTAAATTCTGCTAAAGCTTTTGCAAGCTCGGTAAGCATAATAAATCAGAGGAAAAAGACAAGTTTGTGGTAAACTTCTGGCAAATTTTGAGGTGTTATAACTAGTACTGAAATTATATCTAAATAATTGACAATTTTTAACCCCCCTCCACTGCTTGGCTTCTCCTTAAATTTTAATTAAAGCAGAAATCAAATATGATGCAGTATTGCCAGATCGAATAATATATATTATGTATAAATTAGTTCATGATTAAAATTATCAAATACATGTAGATGTTACCAGAAAAATTATTTCTGGCAGTATGATACTGAGTGTAGCCAGAATATTACCAGAAGTCGTTGCAGCTAGTGGCAATATTCTAGGTGCATGTTAATATAATTTTTTACAGAAATAACTCTAATAGTATTGCCAGAATGTTGCCAGAAGTTATTGCCGCTAGCGGCAACACTCCAGCAGTATTGCCAAAATGTTACCAGAAGTTGTTGCAGCTAGCGGCAACATTTCACTAGTCTTAAAATCTGGTTTCTGGTAACAAAAATGTGTTGCTGCAATATTGCCGCAATATTGCGGCATTGTTGCAGCAATAATTTTACTTTGGTAAGGGATGTTTTTGTTATGGTGTGGGTGTTTGTTTACTAACGTGTAATTTTTACATTGTTTACTGGATGTTTAGACTTGCTTGAGGTTCATGGGTGACTGGAAAGGATGACCAAATTTATCTATTTAAAAAAAAATCAGATTGTGAATTTTTAACTCAAAATTCAAAGCAGGGTCTAATTAGAAACATATGATCATATTCTTGTGCGGAAGACTCCAAATGTAGACATAAATACCCTGTAGACATACATGTAACATCAAGTAAATAAAATTGTATACTTCAGAGTTAAAACATGACTAAAAAGTCTTTAATATTTTTATGATGCCGATCAATGTATCATTAGAGAGGTTTAGCAGACCAACGGGTACCCGGTAGATGTACTTGTACATGTAGGTTACAAGTAAGAACTATGCGTACCACTCTACCAGTTCACATAATTTTTCTTGTTTAGCAGTTTTGATGTGTACTTGAATTGTCCTTGTTAATGTTTTAAATGTAATTTTTCATTTATATTCTCTTTTTTTAATCTGACTACTGGCAGTACTGGCATGCCAGCAGTTCCTGTCGAGGACCATTTCTGGCTGGTGCAATGTTACATCATATTTTCGTATATAATTTTATGTGTTGATAAAATGACGTAACAATGCACTGATGAAAAATGGTTCTCAACGATAACTGATCGCACGCCAATATTGATTAATTACAGACAAAAACTGAAGGTTGCAAGTGTTATTTTTTATTGAACATCATTGTTTAAAATAACTTTTTATATATGTGAGGGTCAGACCGGTTTAAATACCAGTGTTCAGTTGGTAGAGCACCTGACTAGAGATTCAGGGGGCCCAGGTTTAATTCCTGGTTTGGTCCTTCATTATTTCTCCCATCCTGTTACAATATTAAGGCTTGGACGATTCTGTACTTAGCCGATTCGGTACATATCACGATACATGAGATGCGATACGATACATATAATGATACATTGCAACTAAATGAAAACATGAATAAGGGTTAAAAATTTATTCAATCTGTCGATGTATTACCGCATGTCCAAAGTTATTTTGATATATTTAAAATGAGCGTTGCACAATTTACAAATTACTTAAGTCTCATATACATTACTTTTTCATTAACAAGTAATCCAAAAGTTGTCCACACTCCAGATTTAGCTTCCTAACAGGTTTGACAACTTTACGGGGTTTTCGGCCATCTTTGTACTTTCATATTAGGCGCGCAGACTAAAAATAGCCGATATATGACGCTCAGATATTTTTGGAAGATAAAAAAAAGTTCGCATAGGTATCATAATGTATTAATGGTAAATGTAACAATCCAAATATCGTCAAAATAAATACTGTGGTGCATCGGTGGATCGTTCCATCCCTATACAATATTGGTATTGTAACCAACCCCTGGAACTGACAGGTTAACTCCTGCCAGGGGAAAAGCCAGGGGTGATCTTTGAGGGTGAAGATCATTTAAGGGGGGGGGGGGGGAATGTGACGGTCAGACTGGTTTGAATACCGGTGCCAGATACATGTAGCTCAGTTGGTAGAGCACTTGACTAGAGATTCAGAGGGCAAGGTTCGAATCCCAGTCTGTTTTGTCATTATTTCTCCCATCTTGTACATATATATCAGATATATTACAGATGATTATAAGAGTCATCACCCTTACCAAAATATAAGGCCTCTGGCAAACAGTTGCCGCAAATTTGCAGAGAGTTTGTTGCAAATTTGCGACAAACAGTTGCCGCAAATTTGCGGCAAGTTCAGAATTCGTATGCAAATTAGCTTCTGGCAAACTGTTTGCAGCAAAATTGCGGCAAGTTCAGAATTCGTATGCAAATTAGCTTCTGGGAAACTGTTTGCGGCAAATTTGCCGCAAGTTCAGAATTCGTATGCAAATTAGCTTCTGGCAAACTGTTTGCGGCAAATTTGCAGCAAGTTCAGAATTTGTATGCAAATTAGCTTCCGGCAAACAGTTTGCGGCAAATTTGCCGCAAGCTTACAGATAAACATAGCAACTTTAAGATAATACAACATAAGAAAAACAATTAATAAACACTAATAATCATTTAATTATGAGTTACTAATACATGTACTATGCTTTTCAATCAATTAACAAATAACTTCTACTGGTGATTAACAAAGATGTTTAACTTAAACAGTTGCAGCAAAATTAGAGATAAAGGACACAAGTAATTAACATTTTATAAATTTCAAAAATGAACACAAAAATGATGAACAAACCATAATGAAATTTGACAAATAGTACTCAACCGATAGGTGATGATTTGTTGCTGCAGTTCGATAAACTTGAATGCAGTTTGATCACAACATGCATGCACAGATGGACTTGTACAAAAGTTCACAATGAGCGAAGTTCAAACCATATAGTTCACAATTAAGCCCTGCACGGTCACTGGTCATGTTACAATTAATCACGGATTCTTTAAGGCATTCTCGGTGTCTTTTTTATGACAGTCTCCTGTACGCGCTCTCCGATGTAATTAAATTCACACATAAACAATATCACACAAATATCCGATGCCCACAATAGAATGGTCAGACTTCGGCACTGTTGTTTATATGCTTTTCTACGTAAGTCTTACACAAATTCTGTCTTCACTCTTTTTTGGTTGCATCATTTGATCATAAAATCAGCGAGTTCATGCATGGTTTTCTTTAGGTCTGTGTAACCCAGTCACCAGGGCAGACACCTATTGGGAAGATAAATGGATTTCATATAAGCACAATTGTTTTCAAATTTAAAGCAGTTTCTAAGAAAAACAAGTTAGCCTATCATATACTTACTCAATCTAATAATCTATATAAAGCTACAAATTTGCACTAGGCCTACTCTTACTCCGACTCTGTGAGTAGAACATGAATTCTTTTATTTAGGTAATAGAAATGTAAAGCATATAAAATGTACTTATACACTATGTAATGATAATTTCCTAAATTTGGCGTTGTTTAAATAAATTTCAAATTTAAATTATTTGTTCATGCATCACAGCGATGTCAATAACGAGCGTTTCTGCTTGATTCGACACCTGCATTGTCATAGGGACGACCTTATACTGTTAAACTCATTGTAAAAGTCTTTCGTTTTATATTCCAATAACTGTTTAAACTGCCATTCAACGAATATATTTTCATTACTTCACTTACTTTTTCAAAAACGTGCTCATGATCATGCAGATGATGCATGCAGTGGCCTTGGGTGTTGACTGTTGAGACTCGATTCATTTACTTATATTTGTCCTCTGTTTAGCCGTGGATTTTCCAGAAGTAAACACCCCATTGACATTGTTTCTTTTACCTTGTGCACAGCCTTATTCCCTTATTTTCATTCATTTTATCATCTCGGTGATGGCAGACAACATGGCAGCATCGAATGTGAAAATTGGCGGCTAGCTATTGATCGACCAATCAGCGCGCGCGTAGCTTAACATTGAAACAAAAGTAAAAGTAGAAACAAACACTGAACAGCATAACGTTACGGAAAATTCTTCAATCTACATGATTCAACATCAAGCGGTTTAGATACTCAAATCTAAGCTGACTGATATTTGAACGTAGGAAAAAAGAATATATCATTACAAAAGAACAGACAGGTTGGTGTTCACATAATACCTGGGGGGGGGGGGGGGGGGGTCATTATGAAGCATCATGCGATTAAAGTTGATCTTATTTTCGTAATAATAAACATTTTTATCGAGACTATCTTAGAATAAAACTTAATTCCGAAAATATTAATTAGATTTATTTTTTCTCTATACAAATATACAAAATTATAAAAGCAATTCATTATTATAATTGACAGTCTTTAAGTTGTGCTGAATGTGTATGAAATTGTATAAGTCTTATTTTCTTATTTCTGGTAAATCTTTGGCAAGCTCAGGAAGTAAGAAAAACAGAGAAAAAAGAAGAAATGTTTGGGGTAAACTTCTGGCAAATTTTTAGGAGTTTGCCAAAAGTTTACCACTTCTGGCGAAGAAGCTGCAAACATAATTGGGTGTCTAGTAAACTTCTGGCAAAATAAAAGAGGTTTACCAGAAGTTTGCTACTACTGGCAAAGATCGGCAAACAAGTTCTAAAGTTTTCTGGTAAACTAATCAGTTTGCCGAAAATTTGCGGCAAGTTTGCTGCAAATTTGCCGCAAACAATTCATTTTGGTAAGGGCACATGTTTTGCAAGATGCAATAATTGTATTAAAACGTTTACTTTACAACACAATACATTTAAGTGAATATTTATGTCTCTTGATATTATTTGGTGTGGTGTTCTTGACAGCATCGCATTCAAGTCAGTGTCAGCTACATTATGCATAAACAATTTTACCCACTCCTAAACCACAAACTTTCTTATTAGTGGATTCAGCTTACAGCTGAACTTATCAGAGAATGAAAAATTCATCGAGTTACTTTCAACTGTTGGAATTTGGGTATTTTTTAAAAATGTATACTTGTGACAAAACATATAATTATGTGGTACATACAGCTGTAGCTTTATGAAGAAAATTTGGGTTAGACATGTATATAGCTACCATGCAAGTAAATGATATTTACTAAAACTTCCAATTTATGACGCACGAAATATACGCTACTTTTATAAAGATTGACATACATTTAATGTAACACATTCTGTGAAAAATAATCTATTAAAAATTCTTTATTAAGTTTACTCATACATGTTTTATGCTTATTACACATAGTTTGTTTTTAAAACATGTAATTTAAAAGAAAAGAAACCAAAACCCTCGCCAAATTTATTTGCAAAAAAAAAAAAAAAACGGTAGAATTGATAAAACATGGTATACCAGAAAGAAATACATACATGTACTTTGACGCTGTTCAGATGGGTAATATTCCTTTGTAATTTTCGAATTGAAATTTTTGACTGTTGCACTACAAGAAATAAACTCTAGCTCTCTTTCTCTCTCAAACTCTCTCTCAATCTGATAAGTGTCTATACCTAAGAAATTTTTTTAATATTATATTATGACTTGATATGCAAATTTTTGATCTTGTACTGCCTAAATGTTATGTCATGTATTGGGATATGTACCGGTAATACTTATTACACTGCATGGTCAGTGTATTTTTTCCAGAAATACTATGCATATGTTACTGTAAACACAGCTATTACTAGTACATGTATGTAAACACAGCTAATTCTTTTTTTTATTTCAGCTCAAAACGGACTCTTGTTACCACATGGCACCACATGGCTTTTACCTGTTGATTGTTGTGGGTCAGCGCTTGAGGTTAACCTGTCACCTCTATCCACATGCATATTCCTTGTGTTCTACAGACTATTTACCGGTAATTCAAATTAAATCGGATAATGCAAGAACAATAATGGAACTTGATGAAAGCATCATCCCATGTTGTGGTTTGTGTTTGATAAGAAATTATGAAAAACAAAATTAAGGCTGTTTAAAGAAATTCATAATTGTTGTGAAGATTTGTTTTTCAATAAAAGTATGCAATTATGTTTCCTTTATTTTTTATTTCATAAAGATATTAAGATGTGTTTACATAACTGAAAAATCAACCCCCCCCCCCCCCCCCCCCCCCATCCAATTGTCTGCATTAAGATTACATGTAGGATATGTAAATGTACATTTGACTTTGAAATAACATCTGCTATGATAATTACTTTTGAAATGAACAAGAAACAACCTATTTATACCTTTCTAAGGTATATATGCATAAAAAAGGAGAAAAACGTCAAATTTTGAACATTTTTCATGGAAATCAACTCTGTCTCCAGCTACCTGGGTGTTTGAATTTTATTTTAATTTAAGGCAGATGTCTAACTTGTAGGTTGTATATTACTGTTTTAGCATGGTTAGAAGGAGACTAGAAATCAAAATTGATTAGATATTCACTAAATATTCACTTTTTTCATAAAAACAAGAAATCACAAGCAGGACAGCTGTCTATTTGTTAATTAAAATGGTGTAAATCATAAAATAAACAAATAAAGATCAAAATTTAGAATCATTGATGATTGTTTTCAAATATGTGTGAGAAATGACTCAAGGAAATTGCCATAAGTTTCATAAAATTAGGTAAAACATTTCAAACCATTACTTTTTGTGAAAATCAAAAGATGGGGGGGGGGGGGGGGGGGGGTATACATGTAAGGGCATTTCTAAGTGATGTGAAGCTTTTTATCAACAATTGACCTCTAAAAGGTCAGGTAAAGATGTTTTACTATGGAGAACCCTATAAATCTGTGTTTACTAAAGGAAATTGGAAATGGTGGGTTCACTTAAATGGCCATATTTTTATTAAACCTCAATGGAATTGGCAATATGTGGTATTCTTTTTCTCAGAATTGCATTAGCTTTCTTATTCTAAGACAAACCGTCTTTTCATAAAATGTTAGTGTATTAAGTTAAAGGTACAAGGAACAGTTTCGAATAAAGTACGGTCAATATTTTTGTAAAATTGAGAGTGACTGTACTTGAAGGTTTATCAGTGTTGCGTAGATTCATGAAATGAATTTTAATGATTATCATTAGTCAGAGGGATGTCTCTTGTTGGAATTGGTAAGCAATATTAAGGCCCTCTTGTTGGAATTGGTAAGCAATATCAAGGCCCCTAATTTTAAGTACATGAGAAGCAGTAAATAAATAAATTGTGAAACTTGCGGCTATGACTGTTGTGTTGACTTTACACAGTGAAATTGAAGGTTACAAACACAGGTTATATAACATAAAATGTAGATGGATGGGATATTATATACCTATTTACTGGGTATGAGGACAATAGCAAGTTTATTGTCCCCCAAGACAGCAACTATTTCAAAAGCAAAGCCAAGGGAAATAGTTGCTGTGGAGTGGGACAATAAACTTGCAATTGTCCGAATAGTCAGTTAATTTGTATTTTATTATACCAAAGAAAACTTTATTTGTCAGCGATACAGAATTTCTTGATGATAAACAAATTAGAGTTATCAAACTTTGTATTTAATGCAGCGATCTGATTAGGTCAGAGGTGTTCCTAGTTTAAAAAGGAGGGAAATCGAATTCTGCTGATGAATGGTTTTGATGACTATTCACCATGGGCATATAGCATGATAATATTTCAAATTAGATAAAAAAGCATGTTTATGTGGGCGCCTTCTAGTTATCAGTTGATGTCCGTCTGTCCATCCGAGATTGCTTGACCGGAGCATAGCTTCTCTCCCCTTGGCCCAATCTGGCTCATACCTCATCCACAGGGTTCCTTTGTGTAAAGGATGTGCAGTGACCTTGAACCATGTTCTTAGGTATAAGGTTAAGGTCATAGCAGAATTATATATATATATAATCCTGTCTGGGGCATATCTTCTCTCCCCTTGGTCCAATCTGGCTAATACTCGCAGAGTGTCTCTATGGTTAAATGATGTGCAGTGACCTTGAATGAAATTTCTAGGTAAATGGTGAAGATCATATCGGATCATTCAAAAATCCTTTTTTCAGAGCTTCACATAAGCAGAGCTTTTGAGTAGAATTGTAAATAACCACAGTGACTGTTTTATATTGGGTAAATCCCTTCAACTATTTTTAGAATTGGTAGGACAACAATTAAAGTACTGCCTTTAGGCAAAATAGTTTGTATACTTGCAGAGTGAATAAACATATTTATTGGGACATTTTGAATCAAAATGCTTGACACATGTCAGAAAAGTGGATTTGCAATTTTAAAAGCAAGTGTCAATATTGAATTATCATTTGAAGAAAGATAAGTCTTTACTATTTTTTCGCGGTCTTCCCTAGAGCATCCTATTTTGTCCTGTAGATTTCGGCGTATATTGTCTTTCATATGTTTGGTACATAAGAGGTGGGTGGCAGTTGGAAATGTGTTGGAAATGGCTTTGGTGATCGCCTTCTCCTCGTCACTTCCAATTATGATGTCTGTATCTCCTATCTTCTGTCTGATGTGAGAAAGGAAAGTGAAGTATGTGTTGTAGTCACTGTCAAAATGTAGCATCATAGGTCCCAGCATTATTGGATGATCCCTGGTTTCTCTTTGAATAACAGCCTTTTGCTTGTACGCCAATGTGGAAACAAAGCAGGAGCCCAAATTGAAAGTTTTGTCTATACCTATGATGCTTCCTCCACCAATGCAGTTAGCCTTCAGGTCTTTCATTTGGTCCATCTTGTAAAGTATTACAATAGGTCTCTTGCTGTTTGTAAAGATAACTTGCTGGATGAAGTCAGATGTCTGGAGTGAGCATAAAACTTGATAGATTTCATCTGCAACATTTACTGGTTTTAATGGTGATTCTTTGGAAGTTTCTCTGTATTTTTTGTTTCGAATTTGTTTTTGTACTATTGAAATTGTTTGAAGTACACCCTTTCCAAAACTGTGAAATTCCCTACTTTTACTTTCATTTTCAGAGTTTTTCAATACAGACGCAGTTGCGGGAAAACGAATCTGACTTCACACCACTTCACACCACGAAATTTTAACAGTAGGGAAACAATTTGATGAGCTGTCAATCAAGAGGTTCCTTTTCACTGAACGAAAATTAGGGCTGGAGCTATGAACCTGAACGTTAACATTACCGCCTATGGAAAATGCTATACCCAGTTGCATGATCAAAAGACATAGACATGTTTGAATTTTTCAGATAGATGTAAATATTTACCTTACAGCTTGACGAAGTATTATACTTCATTAGGTCGACTATAACAAAGTGTCGATCATCATACAAATTTTAAATTAATCAATAATTTATTTGTTACTTTCAAATGCATACTATAGTTTCAGTTTACTATATATCAACATATATATGAATTAAGGTATGCTAGTTCTTATGCACAGATGGATTGAGTTGGTGAACACTTTCTTTACATTTCCATTGGCTGTTGTTCCCATTGGTTAGTGTTATTAAATCAGATCATTTCTATTATAATTATAATACCCGATATTTTTTTATTTTCATTCTGGGTCCGGCGATCTTGTACGCAAACACCTCCAACTGTATCTATACTACTATTTTAAAATAATAGACTCAAATTTTTGGTCTTTAATACCGAGAAATCGGAAGAATACTGTTTTTTTTGTTATATATATATTTTAAACATCAAGTTTTACATAGGACTATATAGAGAAAATCTTTAAACTTTCTTCTCAAAAACTATGACACCAGGAAAGCTCAAATTAAAATGGAAGCTTCCTCAGGTAGTGTAGATTTTAGTTTTTTCAAATCATGGTCCCCGGGGGTAGGGTTGGGCCACAGTAAGGGGATCAAGTTTTACATAGGAATATATAGAGAAAATCTTTAAACTTTCTTCTCAAAAACTATGACGCCAGGAAAGCTCAAATTAAAATGGAAGCATCCTCAGGTAGTGTAGATTTTAGTTTGTTCAAATCATGGTCCCCGGGGGTAGGGTTAGGCCCTGTAGGGGGATCAAGTTTTTTTCATAGGAATATATAGAGGAAATCTTTAAACTTTCTTCTCAAAAACTATGACGCCAGGAAAGCTCAAATTAAAATGGAAGCATCCTCAGGTAGTGTAGATTTTAGTTTGTTCAAATCATGGTCCCCGGGGGTAGGGTTGGGCAACAGTAGGGGGATCAAGTTTTACATAGGAATATATAGAGAAAATCTTTAAACTTTCTTCTCAAAAACTATGACGCCAGGAAAGCTCAAATTAAAATGGAAGCATCCTCAGGAAGTGCATATTCTTGTTTGTTCAAATCATGGTCCCCGGGGGTAGGGTAGGGCCACAGTAGGGGGATCAAGTTTTACATAGGAATATATGATGGAAATCTTTAAACTTTCTTCTCAAAAAGTATGACGCCAGGAAAGCTCAAATTAAAATGGAAGCATCCTCAGGTAGTGTAGATTTTAGTTTGTTCAAATCATGGTCCCCGGGGGTAAGGTAAGGCCCAGTAGGGGGGTCAAGTTTTTTTCATAGGAATATATAGAGAAAATCTTTAAACTTTCTTCTCAAAAACTATGACGCCAGGAAAGCTCAAATTAAAATTGAAGCATCCTCAGGTAGTGTAGATTTTAGTTTGTTCAAATCATGGTCCCCGGGGGTAGGGTTGGGCCACAGTAAGGGGATCAAGTTTTACATAGGAATATATAGAGAAAATCTTTAAACTTTCTTCTCAAAAACTATGACGCCAGGAAAGCTCAAATTAAAATGGAAGCATCCTCAGGTAGTGTAGATTTTAGTTTGTTCAAATCATGGTCCCCTGGGGTAGGGTTAGGCCACAGTAGGGGGTTCAAGTTCAACATAGGAATATATAGAGAAAATCTTTAAACTTTCTTCCCAAAAACTATGACGCCAGGAAAGCTCAAATTAAAATGGAAGCATCCTCAAGAAGTGAGTATTTTTGTTTGTTCAAATCATGGTCCCCGGGGGTAGGGTAGGGCCACAGTAGGGGGATCAAGTTTTACATAGGAATATATAGAGAAAATCTTTAAACTTTCTTCCCAAAAACTATGACGCCTGGAAAGCTGAAATTAAATTGGAAGCATCCTCAGGTAGTGTAGATTTTAGTTTGTTCAAATCATGGTCCCCGGGGGTAGGGTTGGGCCAAGGTAGGGGGATCAAGTTTTACATAGGAATATATAGAGAAAATCTTTAAACTTTCTTCTCAAAAACTATGACGCCAGGAAAGCTCAAATTAAAATGGAAGCATCCACAGGAAGTGAATATTCTTTTTTGTTCAAATCATGGTCCCCGGGGGAAGGGTAGGGCCACAGTAGTGGGATCAAGTTTTACATAGGAACATATAGAGGAAATCTTTAAACTTTCTTCTCAAAAACTATGACGCCAGGAAAGCTCAAATTAAAATGGAAGCATCCTCAGGAAGTGAATATTCTTGTTTATTCAAATCATGGTCCCCTGGGGTAGGGTAGGGCCACAGTAGGGGGATCACATTTTACATAGGAAAATATAGAGGAAATCTTTAAACTTTCTTCTCAAAAACTATGACGCCAGGAAAGGTCAAATTAAAATGGAAGCATCCTCAGGTAGTGTAGATTTTAGTTTGTTCAAATCATGGTCCCCGGGGGAAGGGTTGGGCCACAGTAGGGGGATCAAGTTTTACATAGGAATATATAGAGAAAATCATTAAACTTTCTTCTAAAAAAGTATGACGCCAGGAAAGGTCAAATTAAAATGGAAGCATCCTCAGGAAGTGAATATTCTTTTTTGTTCAAATCATGGTCCCCGGGGGAAGGGTAAGGCCACAGTAGGGGGATCAAGTTTTACATAGGAATATATAGATGAAATCTTTAAACTTTCTTCTCAAAAACTATGACGCCAGGAAAGCTCAAATTAAAATGGAAGCATCCTCAGGATGTGAATATTCTTGTTTGTTCAAGTCATGGTCCCCGTGGGTAGGGTAGGGCCACAGTAGGGGAATCAAGTTTTACATAGGGATATATAGAGAAAATCTTTAAACTTTCTTCTAAAAAATTATGACGCCAGGAAAGCTCAAATTAAAATGGAAGCATCCTCAGGAAGTGAATATTCTTGTTTATTCAAATCATGGTCCCCTGGGGTAGGGTAGGGCCACAGTAGGGGCATCAAATTTTACATAGGAATATATAGAGGAAATCTTTAAACTTTCTTCTCAAAAACTATGACGCCAGGAAAGCTCAAATTAAAATGGAAGCATCCTCAGGTAGTGTAGATTTTAGTTTGTTCAAATCATGGTCCCCGGAGGTAGGGTTGGGCCACAGTAGGGGGATCAAGTTTTACATAGGAATATATAGAGGAAATCTTTAAACTTTCTTCTCAAAAACTATGACGCCAGGAAAGCTCAAATTAAAATGGAAGCATCCTCAGGAAGTGCATATTCTTGTTTGTTCAAATCATGGTCCCCGGGGGTAGGGTAGGGCCACAGTAGGGGGATCAAGTTTTACATAGGAATATATGATGGAAATCTTTAAACTTTCTTCTAAAAAAGTATGACGCCAGGAAAGCTCAAATTAAAATGGAAGCATCCTCAGGTAGTGTAGATTTTAGTTTGTTCAAATCATGGTCCCCGGGGGTAAGGTTAGGCCCAGTAGGGGGATCAAGTTTTTTTCATAGGAATATATAGAGAAAATCTTTAAACTTTCTTCTCAAAAACTATGACGCCAGGAAAGGTCAAATTAAAATGGAAGCATCCTCAGGTAGTGTAGATTTTAGTTTGTTCAAATCATGGTCCCCGGGGGTAGGGTTGGGCCACAGTAGGGGGATCAAGTTTTACATAGGAATATATAGAGAAAATCTTTAAACTTTCTTCTCAAAAACTATGACGCCAGGAAAGCTCAAATTAAAATGGAAGCATCCTCAGGAAGTGAATATTCTTGTTTATTCAAATCATGGTCCCCTGGGGTAGGGTAGGGCCACAGTAGGGGGATCAAATTTTACATAGGAATATATAGAGGAAATCTTTAAACTTTCTTCTCAAAAACTATGACGCCAGGAAAGCTCAAATTAAAATGGAAGCATCCTCAGGAAGTGAATATTCTTGTTTGTTCAAATAATGGTCCCAAGGGGTAGGGTAGGGCCACAGTAGGGGGATCAAGTTTTACATAGGAATATATTGAGAAAATCTTTAAACTTTCTTCTCAAAAACTATGACGCCAGGAAAGCTCAAATTAAAATGGAAGCATCCTCAGGAAGTGAATATTCTTGTTTGTTCAAATCATGGTCCCCGGGGGAACGGTAAGGCCACAGTAGGGGGATCAAGTTTTACATAGGAATATATAGAGGAAATCTTTAAACTTTCTTCTCAAAAACTATGACGCCAGGAAAGCTCAAATTAAAATGGAAGCATACTCAGGTAGTGTAGATTTTAGTTTGTTCAAATCATGGTCCCCGGGGGTAGGGTTAGGCCACAGTAGGGGGATCAAGTTTTACATAGGAATATATAGAGAAAATCTTTAAACTTTCTTCTAAAAACTATGACGCCAGGAAAGCTCAAATTAAAATGGAAGCATCCTCAGGTAGTGTAGATTTTAGTTTCTTCAAATCATGGTCCCCGGGGGTAGGGTTGGGCCACAGTAGGGGGATCAAGTTTTACATAGGAATATATAGAGAAAATCTTTAAACTTTCTTCTCAAAAACTATGACGCCAGGAAAGCTCAAATTAAAATGGAAGCATCCTCAAGAAGTGAGTATTTTTGTTTGTTCAAATCATGGTCCCCGGGGGTTGGGTAGGGCCACAGTAGGGGGATCAAGTTTTACATAGGAATATATAGAGAAAATCTTTAAACTTTCTTCCCAAAAACTATGACGCCTGGAAAGCTGAAATTAAATTGGAAGCATCCTCAGGTAGTGTAGATTTTAGTTTGTTCAAATCATGGTCCCCGGGGGTAGGGTTGGGCCAAGGTAGGGGGATCAAGTTTTACATAGGAATATATAGAGAAAATCTTTAAACTTTCTTCTCAAAAACTATGACGCCAGGAAAGCTCAAATTAAAATGGAAGCATCCTCAGGAAGTGAATATTCTTTTTTGTTCAAATCATGGTCCCCGGGGGAAGGGTAGGGCCACAGTAGTGGGATCAAGTTTTACATAGGAACATATAGAGGAAATCTTTAAACTTTCTTCTCAAAAACTATGACGCCAGGAAAGCTCAAATTAAAATGGAAGCATCCTCAGGAAGTGAATATTCTTGTTTATTCAAATCATGGTCCCCTGGGGTAGGGTAGGGCCACAGTAGGGGGATCACATTTTACATAGGAAAATATAGAGGAAATCTTTAAACTTTCTTCTCAAAAACTATGACGCCAGGAAAGGTCAAATTAAAATGGAAGCATCCTCAGGAAGTGAATATTCTTGTTTATTCAAATCATGGTCCCCTGGGGTAGGGTAGGGCCACAGTAGGGGGATCACATTTTACATAGGAATATATAGAGGAAATCTTTAAACTTTCTTCTCAAAAACTATGACGCCAGGAAAGGTCAAATTAAAATGGAAGCATCCTCAGGTAGTGTAGATTTTAGTTTGTTCAAATCATGGTCCCCGGGGGAAGGGTTGGGCCACAGTAGGGGGATCAAGTTTTACATAGGAATATATTCAGAAAATCTTTAAACTTTCTTCTAAAAAAGTATGACGCCAGGAAAGGTCAAATTAAAATGGAAGCATCCTCAGGAAGTGAATATTCTTTTTGTTCAAATCATGGTCCCCGGGGGAAGGGTAAGGCCACAGTAGGGGGATCAAGTTTTACATAGGAATATATAGAGGAAATCTTTAAACTTTCTTCTCAAAAACTATGACGCCAGGAAAGCTCAAATTAAAATGGAAGCATCCTCAGGTAGTGTAGATTTTAGTTTGTTCAAATCATGGTCCCCGGGGGTAAGGTTAGGCCCAGTAGGGGGATCAAGTTTTTTTCATAGGAATATATAGAGAAAATCTTTAAACTTTCTTCTCAAAAACTATGACGCCAGGAAAGCTCACAGTAGGGGAATCAAGTTTTACATAGGGATATATAGAGAAAATCTTTAAACTTTCTTCTAAAAAATTATGACGCCAGGAAAGCTCAAATTAAAATGGAAGCATCCTCAGGTAGTGTAGATTTTAGTTTGTTCAAATCATGGTCCCCGGGGGTAAGGTTAGGCCCAGTAGGGGGATCAAGTTTTTTTCATAGGAATATATAGAGAAAATCTTTAAACTTTCTTCTCAAAAACTATGACGCCAGGAAAGCTCAAATTAAAATGGAAGCATCCTCAGGTAGTGTAGATTTTAGTTTGTTTAAATCATGGTCCCCGGGGGTAGGGTTGGGCCACAGTAGGGGGATCAAGTTTTACATAGGAATATATAGAGAAAATCTTTAAACTTTCTTCTCAAAAACTATGACGCCAGGAAAGCTCAAATTAAAATGGAAGCATCCTCAGGAAGTGAATATTCTTGTTTATTCAAATCATGTTCCTCTGGGGTAGGGTAGGGCCACAGTAGGGGGATCAAATTTTACATAGGAATATATAGAGGAAATCTTTAAACTTTCTTCTCAAAAACTATGACGCCAGGAAAGCTCAAATTAAAATGGAAGCATCCTCAGGAAGTGAATATTCTTGTTTATTCAAATCATGTTCCTCTGGGGTAGGGTAGGGCCACAGTAGGGGGATCAAATTTTACATAGGAATATATAGAGGAAATCTTTAAACTTTCTTCTCAAAAACTATGACGCCAGGAAAGCTCAAATTAAAATGGAAGCATCCTCAGGAAGTGAATATTCTTGTTTGTTCAAATAATGGTCCCAAGGGGTAGGGTAGGGCCACAGTAGGGGGATCAAGTTTTACATAGGAATATATAGAGAAAATCTTTAAACTTTCTTCTCAAAAACTATGACGCCAGGAAAGCTCAAATTAAAATGGAAGCATCCTCAGGAAGTGAATATTCTTGTTTGTTCAAATCATGGTCCCCGGGGGAACGGTAAGGCCACAGTAGGGGGATCAAGTTTTACATAGGAATATATAGAGGAAATCTTTAAACTTTCTTCTCAAAAACTCTGACGCCAGGAAAGCTCAAATTAAAATGGAAGCATACTCAGGTAGTGTAGATTTTAGTTTGTTCAAATCATGGTCCCCGGGGGTAGGGTTAGGCCACAGTAGGGGGATCAAGTTTTACATAGGAATATATAGAGAAAATCTTTAAACTTTCTTCTAAAAACTATGACGCCAGGAAAGGTCAAATTAAAATGGAAGCATCCTCAGGTAGTGTAGATTTTAGTTTGTTCAAATCATGGTCCCCGGGGGTAGGGTTGGGCCACAGTAGGGGGATCAAGTTTTACATAGGAATATATAGAGAAAATCTTTAAACTTTCTTCTCAAAAACTATGACGCCAGGAAAGCTCAAATTAAAATGGAAGCATCCTCAGGAAGTGAATATTCTTGTTTGTTCAAATCATAGTCCCCGGGGGTAGGGTTGGGCCACAGTAGGGGGATCAAATTTTACATAGGAATATATAGAAGAAATTTTAAAACTTTCTTCTCAAAACCTATGACGCCAGGAAAGCTCAAATTAAAATGGAAGCATCTTCGAGAAGTGAATATTCTTGTTTGTTCAAATCATGGTCCCCTGGGGTAGGGTTAGGCCACAGTAGGGGGATCAAATTATACATAGGAATACATAGAGAAAATCTTTAAACTTTCTTCTCAAAACCTATGACGCCAGGAAAGCTCAAATTAAAATGGAAGCATCCTCAGGTAGTGAATATTCTTGTTTATTCAAATCATGTTCCTCTGGGGTAGGGTAGGGCCACAGTAGGGGGATCAAATTTTACATAGGAATATATAGAGGAAATCTTTAAACTTTCTTATCAAAAACTATGACGCCAGGAAAGCTCAAATTAAAATGGAAGCATCCTCAGGAAGTGAATATTCTTGTTTATTCAAATCATGTTCCTCTGGGGTATGGTAGGGCCACAGTAGGGGGATCAAATTTTACATAGGAATATATAGAGGAAATCTTTAAACTTTCTTCTCAAAAACTATGACGCCAGGAAAGCTCAAATTAAAATGGAAGCATCCTCAGGAAGTGAATATTCTTGTTTGTTCAAATAATGGTCCCAAGGGGTAGGGTAGGGCCACAGTAGGGGGATCAAGTTTTACATAGGAATATATAGAGAAAATCTTTAAACTTTCTTCTCAAAAACTATGACGCCAGGAAAGCTCAAATTAAAATGGAAGCATCCTCAGGAAGTGAATATTCTTGTTTGTTCAAATCATGGTCCCCGGGGGAACGGTAAGGCCACAGTAGGGGGATCAAGTTTTACATAGGAATATATAGAGGAAATCTTTAAACTTTCTTCTCAAAAACTATGACGCCAGGAAAGCTCAAATTAAAATGGAAGCATCCTCAGGAAGTGAATATTCTTGTTTGTTCAAATCATGGTCCCCGGGGGAACGGTAAGGCCACAGTAGGGGGATCAAGTTTTACATAGGAATATATAGAGAAAATCTTTAAACTTTCTTCTAAAAACTATGACGCCAGGAAAGGTCAAATTAAAATGGAAGCATCCTCAGGTAGTGTAGATTTTAGTTTGTTCAAATCATGGTCCCCGGGGGTAGGGTTGGGCCACAGTAGGGGGATCAAGTTTTACATAGGAATATATAGAGAAAATCTTTAAACTTTCTTCTCAAAAACTATGACGCCAGGAAAGCTCAAATTAAAATGGAAGCATCCTCAGGAAGTGAATATTCTTGTTTGTTCAAATCATAGTCCCCGGGGGTAGGGTTGGGCCACAGTAGGGGGATCAAATTTTACATAGGAATATATAGAAGAAATTTTAAAACTTTCTTCTCAAAACCTATGACGCCAGGAAAGCTCAAATTAAAATGGAAGCATCTTCGAGAAGTGAATATTCTTGTTTGTTCAAATCATGGTCCCCTGGGGTAGGGTTAGGCCACAGTAGGGGGATCAAATTATACATAGGAATACATAGAGAAAATCTTTAAACTTTCTTCTCAAAACCTATGACGCCAGGAAAGCTCAAATTAAAATGGAAGCATCCTCAGGTAGTGTAGATTTTAGTATGTTCAAATCATGGTCCCCGGGGGTAGGGTTGGGCCACAGTAGGGGGATCAAGTTTTACATAGGAATATATAGAGAAAATCTTTAAACTTTCTTCTCAAAAGCTATGACGCCAGGAAAGCTCAAATTAAAATAGAAGCATCCTCAGGAAGTGAATATTCTTGTTTGTTCAAATAATGGTCCCAAGGGGTAGGGTAGGGCCACAGTAGGGGGATCAAGTTTTACATAGGAATATATAGAGAAAATCTTTAAACTTTCTTCTCAAAAACTATGACGCCAGGAAAGCTCAAATTAAAATGGAAGCATCCTCAGGAAGTGAATATTCTTGTTTGTTTAAATCATGGTCCCCGGGGGAACGGTAAGGCCACAGTAGGGGGATCAAGTTTTACATAGGAATATATAGAGAAAATCTTTAAACTTTCTTCTCAAAAACTCTGACGCCAGGAAAGCTCAAATTAAAATGGAAGCATCCTCAGGATGTGAATATTCTTGTTTGTTCAAGTCATGGTCCCTGTGGGTAGGGTAGGGCCACAGTAGGGGAATCAAGTTTTACATAGGGATATATAGAGAAAATCTTTAAACTTTCTTCTAAAAAATTATGACGCCAGGAAAGCTCAAATTAAAATGGAAGCATCCTCAGGAAGTGAATATTCTTGTTTATTCAAATCATGGTCCCCTGGGGTAGGGTAGGGCCACAGTAGGGGCATCAAATTTTACATAGGAATATATAGAGGAAATCTTTAAACTTTCTTCTCAAAAACTATGACGCCAGGAAAGCTCAAATTAAAATGGAAGCATCCTCAGGTAGTGTAGATTTTAGTTTGTTCAAATCATGGTCCCCGGAGGTAGGGTTGGGCCACAGTAGGGGGA
Source organism: Magallana angulata (assembly GCF_025612915.1). Classification (NCBI taxonomy): domain Eukaryota; kingdom Metazoa; phylum Mollusca; class Bivalvia; order Ostreida; family Ostreidae; genus Magallana; species Magallana angulata. Next base: position 28,556,299 of record NC_069113.1, on the reverse strand, counting down.
TCAAGTTTTACATAGGAATATATAGAGGAAATCTTTAAACTTTCTTCTCAAAAACTATGACGCCAGGAAAGCTCAAATTAAAATGGAAGCATCCTCAGGAAGTGCATATTCTTGTTTGTTCAAATCATGGTCCCCGGGGGTAGGGTAGGGCCACAGTAGGGGGATCAAGTTTTACATAGGAATATATGATGGAAATCTTTAAACTTTCTTCTAAAAAAGTATGACGCCAGGAAAGCTCAAATTAAAATGGAAGCATCCTCAGGTAGTGTAGATTTTAGTTTGTTCAAATCATGGTCCCCGGGGGTAAGGTTAGGCCCAGTAGGGGGATCAAGTTTTTTTCATAGGAATATATAGAGAAAATCTTTAAACTTTCTTCTCAAAAACTATGACGCCAGGAAAGGTCAAATTAAAATGGAAGCATCCTCAGGTAGTGTAGATTTTAGTTTGTTCAAATCATGGTCCCCGGGGGTAGGGTTGGGCCACAGTAGGGGGATCAAGTTTTACATAGGAATATATAGAGAAAATCTTTAAACTTTCTTCTCAAAAACTATGACGCCAGGAAAGCTCAAATTAAAATGGAAGCATCCTCAGGAAGTGAATATTCTTGTTTATTCAAATCATGGTCCCCTGGGGTAGGGTAGGGCCACAGTAGGGGGATCAAATTTTACATAGGAATATATAGAGGAAATCTTTAAACTTTCTTCTCAAAAACTATGACGCCAGGAAAGCTCAAATTAAAATGGAAGCATCCTCAGGAAGTGAATATTCTTGTTTGTTCAAATAATGGTCCCAAGGGGTAGGGTAGGGCCACAGTAGGGGGATCAAGTTTTACATAGGAATATATAGAGAAAATCTTTAAACTTTCTTCTCAAAAACTATGACGCCAGGAAAGCTCAAATTAAAATGGAAGCATCCTCAGGAAGTGAATATTCTTGTTTGTTCAAATCATGGTCCCCGGGGGAACGGTAAGGCCACAGTAGGGGGATCAAGTTTTACATAGGAATATATAGAGGAAATCTTTAAACTTTCTTCTCAAAAACTATGACGCCAGGAAAGCTCAAATTAAAATGGAAGCATACTCAGGTAGTGTAGATTTTAGTTTGTTCAAATCATGGTCCCCGGGGGTAGGGTTAGGCCACAGTAGGGGGATCAAGTTTTACATAGGAATATATAGAGAAAATCTTTAAACTTTCTTCTAAAAACTATGACGCCAGGAAAGCTCAAATTAAAATGGAAGCATCCTCAGGTAGTGTAGATTTTAGTTTCTTCAAATCATGGTCCCCGGGGGTAGGGTTGGGCCACAGTAGGGGGATCAAGTTTTACATAGGAATATATAGAGAAAATCTTTAAACTTTCTTCTCAAAAACTATGACGCCAGGAAAGCTCAAATTAAAATGGAAGCATCCTCAAGAAGTGAGTATTTTTGTTTGTTCAAATCATGGTCCCCGGGGGTTGGGTAGGGCCACAGTAGGGGGATCAAGTTTTACATAGGAATATATAGAGAAAATCTTTAAACTTTCTTCCCAAAAACTATGACGCCTGGAAAGCTGAAATTAAATTGGAAGCATCCTCAGGTAGTGTAGATTTTAGTTTGTTCAAATCATGGTCCCCGGGGGTAGGGTTGGGCCAAGGTAGGGGGATCAAGTTTTACATAGGAATATATAGAGAAAATCTTTAAACTTTCTTCTCAAAAACTATGACGCCAGGAAAGCTCAAATTAAAATGGAAGCATCCTCAGGAAGTGAATATTCTTTTTTGTTCAAATCATGGTCCCCGGGGGAAGGGTAGGGCCACAGTAGTGGGATCAAGTTTTACATAGGAACATATAGAGGAAATCTTTAAACTTTCTTCTCAAAAACTATGACGCCAGGAAAGCTCAAATTAAAATGGAAGCATCCTCAGGAAGTGAATATTCTTGTTTATTCAAATCATGGTCCCCTGGGGTAGGGTAGGGCCACAGTAGGGGGATCACATTTTACATAGGAAAATATAGAGGAAATCTTTAAACTTTCTTCTCAAAAACTATGACGCCAGGAAAGGTCAAATTAAAATGGAAGCATCCTCAGGTAGTGTAGATTTTAGTTTGTTCAAATCATGGTCCCCGGGGGAAGGGTTGGGCCACAGTAGGGGGATCAAGTTTTACATAGGAATATATTCAGAAAATCTTTAAACTTTCTTCTAAAAAAGTATGACGCCAGGAAAGGTCAAATTAAAATGGAAGCATCCTCAGGAAGTGAATATTCTTTTTGTTCAAATCATGGTCCCCGGGGGAAGGGTAAGGCCACAGTAGGGGGATCAAGTTTTACATAGGAATATATAGAGGAAATCTTTAAACTTTCTTCTCAAAAACTATGACGCCAGGAAAGCTCAAATTAAAATGGAAGCATCCTCAGGTAGTGTAGATTTTAGTTTGTTCAAATCATGGTCCCCGGGGGTAAGGTTAGGCCCAGTAGGGGGATCAAGTTTTTTTCATAGGAATATATAGAGAAAATCTTTAAACTTTCTTCTCAAAAACTATGACGCCAGGAAAGCTCACAGTAGGGGAATCAAGTTTTACATAGGGATATATAGAGAAAATCTTTAAACTTTCTTCTAAAAAATTATGACGCCAGGAAAGCTCAAATTAAAATGGAAGCATCCTCAGGTAGTGTAGATTTTAGTTTGTTCAAATCATGGTCCCCGGGGGTAAGGTTAGGCCCAGTAGGGGGATCAAGTTTTTTTCATAGGAATATATAGAGAAAATCTTTAAACTTTCTTCTCAAAAACTATGACGCCAGGAAAGCTCAAATTAAAATGGAAGCATCCTCAGGTAGTGTAGATTTTAGTTTGTTTAAATCATGGTCCCCGGGGGTAGGGTTGGGCCACAGTAGGGGGATCAAGTTTTACATAGGAATATATAGAGAAAATCTTTAAACTTTCTTCTCAAAAACTATGACGCCAGGAAAGCTCAAATTAAAATGGAAACATCCTCAGGAAGTGAATATTCTTGTTTATTCAAATCATGTTCCTCTGGGGTAGGGTAGGGCCACAGTAGGGGGATCAAATTTTACATAGGAATATATAGAGGAAATCTTTAAACTTTCTTCTCAAAAACTATGACGCCAGGAAAGCTCAAATTAAAATGGAAGCATCCTCAGGAAGTGAATATTCTTGTTTATTCAAATCATGTTCCTCTGGGGTAGGGTAGGGCCACAGTAGGGGGATCAAATTTTACATAGGAATATATAGAGGAAATCTTTAAACTTTCTTCTCAAAAACTATGACGCCAGGAAAGCTCAAATTAAAATGGAAGCATCCTCAGGAAGTGAATATTCTTGTTTGTTCAAATAATGGTCCCAAGGGGTAGGGTAGGGCCACAGTAGGGGGATCAAGTTTTACATAGGAATATATAGAGAAAATCTTTAAACTTTCTTCTCAAAAACTATGACGCCAGGAAAGCTCAAATTAAAATGGAAGCATCCTCAGGAAGTGAATATTCTTGTTTGTTCAAATCATGGTCCCCGGGGGAACGGTAAGGCCACAGTAGGGGGATCAAGTTTTACATAGGAATATATAGAGGAAATCTTTAAACTTTCTTCTCAAAAACTCTGACGCCAGGAAAGCTCAAATTAAAATGGAAGCATACTCAGGTAGTGTAGATTTTAGTTTGTTCAAATCATGGTCCCCGGGGGTAGGGTTAGGCCACAGTAGGGGGATCAAGTTTTACATAGGAATATATAGAGAAAATCTTTAAACTTTCTTCTAAAGACTATGACGCCAGGAAAGGTCAAATTAAAATGGAAGCATCCTCAGGTAGTGTAGATTTTAGTTTGTTCAAATCATGGTCCCCGGGGGTAGGGTTGGGCCACAGTAGGGGGATCAAGTTTTACATAGGAATATATAGAGAAAATCTTTAAACTTTCTTCTCAAAAACTATGACGCCAGGAAAGCTCAAATTAAAATGGAAGCATCCTCAGGAAGTGAATATTCTTGTTTGTTCAAATCATAGTCCCCGGGGGTAGGGTTGGGCCACAGTAGGGGGATCAAATTTTACATAGGAATATATAGAAGAAATTTTAAAACTTTCTTCTCAAAACCTATGACGCCAGGAAAGCTCAAATTAAAATGGAAGCATCTTCGAGAAGTGAATATTCTTGTTTGTTCAAATCATGGTCCCCTGGGGTAGGGTTAGGCCACAGTAGGGGGATCAAATTATACATAGGAATACATAGAGAAAATCTTTAAACTTTCTTCTCAAAACCTATGACGCCAGGAAAGCTCAAATTAAAATGGAAGCATCCTCAGGTAGTGTAGATTTTAGTATGTTCAAATCATGGTCCCCGGGGGTAGGGTTGGGCCACAGTAGGGGGATCAAGTTTTACATAGGAATATATAGAGAAAATCTTTAAACTTTCTTCTCAAAAGCTATGACGCCAGGAAAGCTCAAATTAAAATAGAAGCATCCTCAGGAAGTGAATATTCTTGTTTGTTCAAATAATGGTCCCAAGGGGTAGGGTAGGGCCACAGTAGGGGGATCAAGTTTTACATAGGAATATATAGAGAAAATCTTTAAACTTTCTTCTCAAAAACTATGACGCCAGGAAAGCTCAAATTAAAATGGAAGCATCCTCAGGAAGTGAATATTCTTGTTTGTTTAAATCATGGTCCCCGGGGGAACGGTAAGGCCACAGTAGGGGGATCAAGTTTTACATAGGAATATATAGAGAAAATCTTTAAACTTTCTTCTCAAAAACTCTGACGCCAGGAAAGCTCAAATTAAAATGGAAGCATCCTCAGGATGTGAATATTCTTGTTTGTTCAAGTCATGGTCCCTGTGGGTAGGGTAGGGCCACAGTAGGGGAATCAAGTTTTACATAGGGATATATAGAGAAAATCTTTAAACTTTCTTCTAAAAAATTATGACGCCAGGAAAGCTCAAATTAAAATGGAAGCATCCTCAGGAAGTGAATATTCTTGTTTATTCAAATCATGGTCCCCTGGGGTAGGGTAGGGCCACAGTAGGGGCATCAAGTTTTACATAGGAATATATAGAGGAAATCTTTAAACTTTCTTCTCAAAAACTATGACGCCAGGAAAGCTCAAATTAAAATGGAAGCATCCTCAGGTAGTGTAGATTTTAGTTTGTTCAAATCATGGTCCCCGGAGCTAGGGTTGGGCCACAGTAGGGGGATCAAGTTTTACATAGGAATATATAGAGGAAATCTTTAAACTTTCTTCTCAAAAACTATGACGCCAGGAAAGCTCAAATTAAAATGGAAGCATCCTCAGGAAGTGCATATTCTTGTTTGTTCAAATCATGGTCCCCGGGCGTAGGGTAGGGCCACAGTAGGGGGATCAAGTTTTACATAGGAATATATGATGGAAATCTTTAAACTTTCTTCTAAAAAAGTATGACGCCAGGAAAGCTCAAATTAAAATGGAAGCATCCTCAGGTAGTGTAGATTTTAGTTTGTTCAAATCATGGTCCCCGGGGGTAAGGTTAGGCCCAGTAGGGGGATCAAGTTTTTTTCATAGGAATATATAGAGAAAATCTTTAAACTTTCTTCTCAAAAACTATGACGCCAGGAAAGCTCAAATTAAAATGGAAGCATCCTCAGGTAGTGTAGATTTTAGTTTGTTTAAATCATGGTCCCCGGGGGTAGGGTTGGGCCACAGTAGGGGGATCAAGTTTTACATAGGAATATATAGAGAAAATCTTTAAACTTTCTTCTCAAAAACTATGACGCCAGGAAAGCTCAAATTAAAATGGAAGCATCCTCAGGAAGTGAATATTCTTGTTTATTCAAATCATGGTCCTCTGGGGTAGGGTAGGGCCACAGTAGGGGGATCAAATTTTACATAGGAATATATAGAGGAAATCTTTAATTTTTCTTCTCAAAAACTATGACGCCAGGAAAGCTCAAATTAAAATGGAAGCATCCTCAGGAAGTGAATATTCTTGTTTGTTCAAATAATGGTCCCAAGGGGTAGGGTAGGGCCACAGTAGGGGGATCAAGTTTTACATAGGAATATATAGAGAAAATCTTTAAACTTTCTTCTCAAAAACTATGACGCCAGGAAAGCTCAAATTAAAATGGAAGCATCCTCAGGAAGTGAATATTCTTGTTTGTTCAAATCATGGTCCCCGGGGGAACGGTAAGGCCACAGTAGGGGGATCAAGTTTTACTTAGGAATATATAGAGGAAATCTTTAAACTTTCTTCTCAAAAACTCTGACGCCAGGAAAGCTCAAATTAAAATGGAAGCATACTCAGGTAGTGTAGATTTTAGTTTGTTCAAATCATGGTCCCCGGGGGTAGGGTTAGGCCACAGTAGGGGGATCAAGTTTTACATAGGAATATATAGAGAAAATCTTTAAACTTTCTTCTAAAAACTATGACGCCAGGAAAGCTCAAATTAAAATGGAAGCATCCTCAGGTAGTGTAGATTTTAGTTTGTTCAAATCATGGTCCCCGGGGGTAGGGTTGGGCCACAGTAGGGGGATCAAGTTTTACATAGGAATATATAGAGAAAATCTTTAAACTTTCTTCTCAAAAACTATGACGCCAGGAAAGCTCAAATTAAAATGGAAGCATCCTCAGGAAGTGAATATTCTTGTTTGTTCAAATCATAGTCCCCGGGGGTAGGGTTGGGCCACAGTAGGGGGATCAAATTTTACATAGGAATATATAGAAGAAATTTTAAAACTTTCTTCTCAAAACCTATGACGCCAGGAAAGCTCAAATTAAAATGGAAGCATCTTCGAGAAGTGAATATTCTTGTTTGTTCAAATCATGGTCCCCTGGGGTAGGGTTAGGCCACAGTAGGGGGATCAAATTATACATAGGAATACATAGAGAAAATCTTTAAACTTTCTTCTCAAAACCTATGACGCCAGGAAAGCTCAAATTAAAATGGAAGCATCCTCAGGTAGTGTAGATTTTAGTATGTTCAAATCATGGTCCCCGGGGGTAGGGTTGGGCCACAGTAGGGGGATCAAGTTTTACATAGGAATATATAGAGAAAATCTTTAAACTTTCTTCTCAAAAACTATGACGCCAGGAAAGCTCAAATTAAAATGGAAGCATCCTCAAGAAGTGAGTATTTTTGTTTGTTCAAATCATGGTCCCCGGGGGTAGGGTAGGGCCACAGTAGGGGGATCAAGTTTTACATAGGAATATATAGAGAAAATCTTTAAACTTTCTTCCCAAAAACTATGACGCCTGGAAAGCTGAAATTAAATTGGAAGCATCCTCAGGTAGTGTAGATTTTAGTTTGTTCAAATCATGGTCCCCTGGGGTAGGGTTGGGCCAAGGTAGGGGGATCAAGTTTTACATAGGAATATATAGAGAAAATCTTTAAACTTTCTTCTCAAAAACTATGACGCCAGGAAAGCTCAAATTAAAATGGAAGCATCCTCAGGAAGTGAATATTCTTTTTTGTTCAAATCATGGTCCCCGGGGGAAGGGTAGGGCCACAGTAGTGGGATCAAGTTTTACATAGGAACATATAGAGGAAATCTTTAAACTTTCTTCTCAAAAACTATGACGCCAGGAAAGCTCAAATTAAAATGGAAGCATCCTCAGGAAGTGAATATTCTTGTTTATTCAAATCATGGTCCCCTGGGGTAGGGTAGGGCCACAGTAGGGGGATCACATTTTACATAGGAAAATATAGAGGAAATCTTTAAACTTTCTTCTCAAAAACTATGACGCCAGGAAAGGTCAAATTAAAATGGAAGCATCCTCAGGTAGTGTAGATTTTAGTTTGTTCAAATCATGGTCCCCGGGGGAAGGGTTGGGCCACAGTAGGGGGATCAAGTTTTACATAGGAATATATTCAGAAAATCTTTAAACTTTCTTCTAAAAAAGTATGACGCCAGGAAAGGTCAAATAAAAATGGAAGCATCCTCAGGAAGTGAATATTCTTTTTTGTTCAAATCATGGTCCCCGGGGGAAGGGTAAGGCCACAGTAGGGGGATCAAGTTTTACATAGGAATATATAGAGGAAATCTTTAAACTTTCTTCTCAAAAACTATGACGCCAGGAAAGCTCAAATTAAAATGGAAGCATCCTCAGGATGTGAATATTCTTGTTTGTTCAAGTCATGGTCCCTGTGGGAAGGGTAGGGCCACAGTAGGGGAATCAAGTTTTACATAGGGATATACTGTGGTTTCATTAATATTCAAGGGTATCAATTTTCGTGGATTAAGTAAAAATCACAGTTTCAAGGATACGTAAATTCGTGGCCAATGACTCTATCAATACAAAATGTTAATAGAAATTGCATTTCAATGAATACTTAATTTCAAGGATCAACTTAACAACGAAATACACGAAAATTAGTATTCAACGAATATTGATGAAACCACAGTATAGAGAAAATCTTTAAACTTTCTTCTAAAAAATTATGACGCCAGGAAAGCTCAAATTAAAATGGAAGCATCCTCAGGAAGTGAATATTCTTGTTTATTCAAATCATGGTCCCCTGGGGTAGGGTAAGGCCACAGTAGGGGCATCAAATTTTACACAGGAATATATAGAGGAAATCTTTAAACTTTCTTCTCAAAAACTATGACGCCAGGAAAGCTCAAATTAAAATGGAAGCATCCTCAGGTAGTGTAGATTTTAGTTTGTTCAAATCATGGTCCCCGGAGCTAGGGTTGGGCCACAGTAGGGGGATCAAGTTTTACATAGGAATATATAGAGAAAATCTTTAAACTTTCTTCTCAAAAACTATGACGCCAGGAAAGCTCAAATTAAAATGGAAGCATCCTCAGGAAGTGAATATTCTTGTTTATTCAAATCATGGTCCTCTGGGGTAGGGTAGGGCCACAGTAGGGGGATCAAATTTTACATAGGAATATATAGAGGAAATCTTTAAACTTTCTTCTCAAAAACTATGACGCCAGGAAAGGTCAAATTAAAATGGAAGCATCCTCAGGAAGTGAATATTCTTGTTTGTTCAAATAATGGTCCCAAGGGGTAGGGTAGGGCCACAGTAGGGGGATCAAGTTTTACATAGGAATATATAGAGAAAATCTTTAAACTTTCTTCTCAAAAACTATGACGCCAGGAAAGCTCAAATTAAAATGGAAGCATCCTCAGGAAGTGAATATTCTTGTTTGTTCAAATCATGGTCCCCGGGGGAACGGTAAGGCCACAGTAGGGGGATCAAGTTTTACATAGGAATATATAGAGGAAATCTTTAAACTTTCTTCTCAAAAACTCTGACGCCAGGAAAGCTCAAATTAAAATGGAAGCATACTCAGGTAGTGTAGATTTTAGTTTGTTCAAATCATGGTCCCCTGGGGTAGGGTAGGGCCACAGTAGGGGGATCAAGTTTTACATAGGAATATATAGAGGAAATCTTTAAACTTTCTTCTCAAAAACTATGACGCCAGGAAAGCTCAAATTAAAATGGAAGCATCCTCAGGTAGTGTAGATTTTAGTTTGTTCAAATCATGGTCCCCTGGGGTAGGGTAGGGCCACAGTAGGGGGATCAAGTTTTACATTGGAATATATAGAGAAAATCTTTAAACTTTCTTCACAAAAATTATGACGCCAGGAAAGCTCAAATTAAAATGGAAGCATCCTCAGGTAGTGTAGATTTTAGTTTGTTCAAATCATGGTCCCCGGGGGAAGGGTAGGGCCACAGTAGGGGGATCAAGTTTTACATAGGAATATATAGAGAAAATCTTTAAACTTTCTTCTCAAAAACTATGACGCCAGGAAAGCTCAAATTAAAATGGAAGCATCCTCAGGTAGTGTAGATTTTAGTTTGTTCAAATCATGGTCCCCGGGGGAAGGGTTGGGCCACAGTAGGGGGATCAAGTTTTACATAGGAATATATAGAGAAAATCTTTAAAGTTTCTTCTAAAAAACTATGACGCCAGGAAAGCTCAAATTAAAATGGAAGCATCCTCAGGAAGCAAATATTCTTTTTTGTTCAAATCATGGTCCCCGGGGGAAGGGTAGGGCCACAGTAGTGGGATCAAGTTTTACATAAGAACATATAGAGGAAATCTTTAAACTTTCTTCTCAAAAACTATGACGCCAGGAAAGCTCAAATTAAAATGGAAGCATCCTCAGGAAGTGAATATTCTTGTTTATTCAAATCATGGTCCCCTGGGGTAGGGTAGGGCCACAGTAGGGGGATCACATTTTACATAGGAAAATATAGAGGAAATCTTTAAACTTTCTTCTCAAAAACTATGACGCCAGGAAAGGTTAAATTAAAATGGAAGCATCCTCAGGTAGTGTAGATTTTAGTTTGTTCAAATCATGGTCCCCGGGGGAAGGGTTGGGCCACAGTAGGGGGATCAAGTTTTACATAGGAATATATTGAGAAAATCTTTATACTTTCTTCTAAAAAAGTATGACGCCAGGAAAGCTCAAATTAAAATGGAAGCATCCTCAGGAAGTGAATATTCTTTTTTGTTCAAATCATGGTCCCCGGGGGAAGGGTAAGGCCACAGTAGGGGGATCAAGTTTTACATAGGAATATATAGAGGAAATCTTTAAACTTTCTTCTCAAAAACTATGACGCCAGGAAAGCTCAAATTAAAATGGAAGCATCCTCAGGATGTGAATATTCTTGTTTGTTCAAGTCATGGTCCCCGTGGGTAGGGTAGGGCCACAGTAGGGGAATCAAGTTTTACATAGGGATATATAGAGAAAATCTTTAAACTTTCTTCTAAAAAATTATGACGCCAGGAAAGCTCAAATTAAAATGGAAGCATCCTCAGGAAGTGAATATTCTTGGTTATTCAAATCATGGTCCCCTGGGGTAGGGTAGGGCCACAGTAGGGGCATCAAATTTTACATAGGAATATATAGAGGAAATCTTTAAACTTTCTTCTCAAAAACTATGACGCCAGGAAAGCTCAAATTAAAATGGAAGCATCCTCAGGTAGTGTAGATTTTAGTTTGTTCAAATCATGGTCCCCGGAGGTAGGGTTGGGCCACAGTAGGGGGATCAAGTTTTACATAGGAATATATAGAGGAAATCTTTAAACTTTCTTCTCAAAAACTATGACGCCAGGAAAGCTCAAATTAAAATGGAAGCATCCTCAGGAAGTGCATATTCTTGTTTGTTCAAATCATGTTCCCCGGGCGTAGGGTAGGGCCACAGTAGGGGGATCAAGTTTTACATAGGAATATATGATGGAAATCTTTAAACTTTCTTCTAAAAAAGTATGACGCCAGGAAAGCTCAAATTAAAATGGAAGCATCCTCAGGTAGTGTAGATTTTAGTTTGTTCAAATCATTGTCCCCGGGGGTAAGGTTAGGCCCAGTAAGGGGATCAAGTTTTTTTCATAGGAATATATAGAGAAAATCTTTAAACTTTCTTCTCAAAAACTATGACGCCAGGAAAGCTCAAATTAAAATGGAAGCATCCTCAGGTAGTGTAGATTTTAGTTTGTTTAAATCATGGTCCCCGGGGGTAGGGTTGGGCCACAGTAGGGGGAACAAGTTTTACATAGGAATATATAGAGAAAATCTTTAAACTTTCTTCTCAAAAACTATGACGCCAGGAAAGCTCAAATTAAAATGGAAGCATCCTCAGGAAGTGAATATTCTTGTTTATTCAAATCATGGTCCTCTGGGGTAGGGTAGGGCCACAGTAGGGGGATCAAATTTTACATAGGAACATATAGAGGAAATCTTTAAACTTTCTTCTCAAAAACTATGACGCCAGGAAAGCTCAAATTAAAATGGAAGCATCCTCAGGAAGTGAATATTCTTGTTTATTCAAATCATGGTCCCCTGGGGTAGGGTAGGGCCACAGTAGGGGGATCACATTTTACATAGGAAAATATAGAGGAAATCTTTAAACTTTCTTCTCAAAAACTATGACGCCAGGAAAGCTCAAATTAAAATGGAAGCATCCTCAGGTAGTGTAGATTTTAGTTTGTTCAAATCATGGTCCCCGGGGGAAGGGTTGGGCCACAGTAGGGGGATCAAGTTTTACATAGGAATATATTCAGAAAATCTTTAAACTTTCTTCTAAAAAAGTATGACGCCAGGAAAGGTCAAATTAAAATGGAAGCATCCTCAGGAAGTGAATATTCTTTTTTGTTCAAATCATGGTCCCCGGGGGAAGGGTAAGGCCACAGTAGGGGGATCAAGTTTTACATAGGAATATATAGAGGAAATCTTTAAACTTTCTTCTCAAAAACTATGACGCCAGGAAAGCTCAAATTAAAATGGAAGCATCCTCAGGATGTGAATATTCTTGTTTGTTCAAGTCATGGTCCCTGTGGGTAGGGTAGGGCCACAGTAGGGGAATCAAGTTTTACATAGGGATATACTGAGTATAGAGAAAATCTTTAAACTTTCTTCTAAAAAATTATGACGCCAGGAAAGCTCAAATTAAAATGGAAGCATCCTCAGGAAGTGAATATTCTTGTTTATTCAAATCATGGTCCCCTGGGGTAGGGTAGGGCCACAGTAGGGGCATCAAATTTTACACAGGAATATATAGAGGAAATCTTTAAACTTTCTTCTCAAAAACTATGACGCCAGGAAAGCTCAAATTAAAATGGAAGCATCCTCAGGTAGTGTAGATTTTAGTTTGTTCAAATCATGGTCCCCGGAGCTAGGGTTGGGCCACAGTAGGGGGATCAAGTTTTACATAGGAATATATAGAGAAAATCTTTAAACTTTCTTCTCAAAAACTATGACGCCAGGAAAGCTCAAATTAAAATGGAAGCATCCTCAGGAAGTGAATATTCTTGTTTATTCAAATCATGGTCCTCTGGGGTAGGGTAGGGCCACAGTAGGGGGATCAAATTTTACATAGGAATATATAGAGGAAATCTTTAAACTTTCTTCTCAAAAACTATGACGCCAGGAAAGCTCAAATTAAAATGGAAGCATCCTCAGGAAGTGAATATTCTTGTTTGTTCAAATAATGGTCCCAAGGGGTAGGGTAGGGCCACAGTAGGGGGATCAAGTTTTACATAGGAATATATAGAGAAAATCTTTAAACTTTCTTCTCAAAAACTATGACGCCAGGAAAGCTCAAATTAAAATGGAAGCATCCTCAGGAAGTGAATATTCTTGTTTGTTCAAATCATGGTCCCCGGGGGAACGGTAAGGCCACAGTAGGGGGATCAAGTTTTACATAGGAATATATAGAGGAAATCTTTAAACTTTCTTCTCAAAAACTCTGACGCCAGGAAAGCTCAAATTAAAATGGAAGCATACTCAGGTAGTGTAGATTTTAGTTTGTTCAAATCATGGTCCCCGGGGGTAGGGTTAGGCCACAGTAGGGGGATCAAGTTTTACATAGGAATATATAGAGAAAATCTTTAAACTTTCTTCTAAAAACTATGACGCCAGGAAAGCTCAAATTAAAATGGAAGCATCCTCAGGTAGTGTAGATTTTAGTTTGTTCAAATCATGGTCCCCGGGGGTAGGGTTGGGCCACAGTAGGGGGATCAAGTTTTACATAGGAATATATAGAGAAAATCTTTAAACTTTCTTCTCAAAAACTATGACGCCAGGAAAGCTCAAATTAAAATGGAAGCATCCTCAGGAAGTGAATATTCTTGTTTGTTCAAATCATAGTCCCCGGAGGTAGGGTTGGGCCACAGTAGGGGGATCAAATTTTACATAGGAATATATAGAAGAAATTTTAAAACTTTCTTCTCAAAACCTATGACGCCAGGAAAGCTCAAATTAAAATGGAAGCATCTTCGAGAAGTGAATATTCTTGTTTGTTCAAATCATGGTCCCCTGGGGTAGGGTTAGGCCACAGTAGGGGGATCAAATTATACATAGGAATACATAGAGAAAATCTTTAAACTTTCTTCTCAAAACCTATGACGCCAGGAAAGCTCAAATTAAAATGGAAGCATCCTCAGGAAGTGAATATTCTTGTTTGTTCAAATCATGGTCCCCGGGGGTAGGGTAGGGCCACAGTAGGGGGATCAAGTTTTACATAGGAATATATAGAGAAAATCTTTAAACTTTCTTCTCAAAAACTATGACGCCAGGAAAGCTCAAATTAAAATGGAAGCATCCTCAGGTAGTGTAGATTTTAGTTTGTTCAAATCATGGTCCCCGGAGGAAGGGTAGGGCCACAGTAGGGGGATCAAATTTTACATAGGAATATATAGAGGAAATCTTTAAACTTTCTTCTCAAAAACTATGACGCCAGGAAAGCTCAAATTAAAATGGAAGCATCCTCAAGAAGTGAGTATTTTTGTTTGTTCAAATCATGGTCCCCGGGGGTAGGGTAGGGCCACAGTAGGGGGATCAAATTTTACATAGGAATATATAGAAGATATCTTTAAACTTTTTTCTAAAAAACTATGACGCCAGGAAAGCTCAAATTAAAATGGAAGCATCCTCGGGAAGTGAATATTCTTGTTTGTTCAAATCATGGTCCCAAGGGGTAGGGTAGGGCCACAGTAGGGGGATCTAGTTTTACATAGGAATATATAGAGAAAATCTTTAAACTTTCTTCTCAAAAACTATGACGCCAGGAAAGCTCAAATTAAAATGGAAGCATCCTCAGGTAGTGTATATTTTGGTTTGTTCAAATCATGGTCCCCGGGGGTAGGGTAGGGCCACAGTAGGGGGATCAAGTTTTACATAGGAATATATAGAGGAAATCTTTAAACTTTCTTCTCAAAAACTATGACGCCAGGAAAGCTCAAATTAAAATGGAAGCATCCTCAGGTAGTGTAGATTTTAGTTTGTTCAAATCATGGTCCCCTGGGGTAGGGTAGGGCCACAGTAGGGGGATCAAGTTTTACATTGGAATATATAGAGAAAATCTTTAAACTTTCTTCACAAAAACTATGACGCCAGGAAAGCTCAAATTAAAATGGAAGCATCCTCAGGTAGTGTAGATTTTAGTTTGTTCAAATCATGGTCCCCGGGGGAAGGGTAGGGCCACAGTAGGGGGATCAAGTTTTACATAGTAATATATAGAGAAAATCTTTAAACTTTCTTCTCAAAAACTATGACGCCAGGAAAGCTCAAATTAAAATGGAAGCATCCTCAGGTAGTGTAGATTTTAGTTTGTTCAAATCATGGTCCCCGGGGGAAGGGTTGGGCCACAGTAGGGGGATCAAGTTTTACATAGGAATATATAGAGAAAATCTTTAAAGTTTCTTCTAAAAAACTATGACGCCAGGAAAGCTCAAATTAAAATGGAAGCATCCTCAGGAAGCAAATATTCTTTTTTGTTCAAATCATGGTCCCCGGGGGAAGGGTAGGGCCACAGTAGTGGGATCAAGTTTTACATAAGAACATATAGAGGAAATCTTTAAACTTTCTTCTCAAAAACTATGACGCCAGGAAAGCTCAAATTAAAATGGAAGCATCCTCAGGAAGTGAATATTCTTGTTTATTCAAATCATGGTCCCCTGGGGTAGGGTAGGGCCACAGTAGGGGGATCACATTTTACATAGGAAAATATAGAGGAAATCTTTAAACTTTCTTCTCAAAAACTATGACGCCAGGAAAGGTCAAATTAAAATGGAAGCATCCTCAGGTAGTGTAGATTTTAGTTTGTTCAAATCATGGTCCCCGGGGGAAGGGTTGGGCCACAGTAGGGGGATCAAGTTTTACATAGGAATATATTGAGAAAATCTTTATACTTTCTTCTAAAAAAGTATGACGCCAGGAAAGCTCAAATTAAAATGGAAGCATCCTCAGGAAGTGAATATTCTTTTTTGTTCAAATCATGGTCCCCGGGGGAAGGGTAAGGCCACAGTAGGGGGATCAAGTTTTACATAGGAATATATAGAGGAAATCTTTAAACTTTCTTCTCAAAAACTATGACGCCAGGAAAGCTCAAATTAAAATGGAAGCATCCTCAGGATGTGAATATTCTTGTTTGTTCAAGTCATGGTCCCCGTGGGTAGGGTAGGGCCACAGTAGGGGAATCAAGTTTTACATAGGGATATATAGAGAAAATCTTTAAACTTTCTTCTAAAAAATTATGACGCCAGGAAAGCTCAAATTAAAATGGAAGCATCCTCAGGAAGTGAATATTCTTGTTTATTCAAATCATGGTCCCCTGGGGTAGGGTAGGGCCACAGTAGGGGCATCAAATTTTACATAGGAATATATGATGGAAATCTTTAAACTTTCTTCTAAAAAAGTATGACGCCAGGAAAGCTCAAATTAAAATGGAAGCATCCTCAGGTAGTGTAGATTTTAGTTTGTTCAAATCATTGTCCCCGGGGGTAAGGTTAGGCCCAGTAAGGGGATCAAGTTTTTTTCATAGGAATATATAGAGAAAATCTTTAAACTTTCTTCTCAAAAACTATGACGCCAGGAAAGCTCAAATTAAAATGGAAGCATCCTCAGGTAGTGTAGATTTTAGTTTGTTTAAATCATGGTCCCCGGGGGTAGGGTTGGGCCACAGTAGGGGGATCAAGTTTTACATAGGAATATATAGAGAAAATCTTTAAACTTTCTTCTCAAAATCTATGACGCCAGGAAAGGTCAAATTAAAATGGAAGCATCCTCAGGAAGTGAATATTCTTGTTTATTCAAATCATGGTCCTCTGGGGTAGGGTAGGGCCACAGTAGGGGGATCAAATTTTACATAGGAATATATAGAGGAAATCTTTAAACTTTCTTCTCAAAAACTATGACGCCAGGAAAGCTTAAATTAAAATGGAAGCATCCTCAGGAAGTGAATATTCTTGTTTGTTCAAATAATGGTCCGAAGGGGTAGGGTAGGGCCACAGTAGGGGGATCAAGTTTTACATAGGAATATATAGAGAAAATCTTTAAACTTTCTTCTCAAAAACTATGACGCCAGGAAAGCTCAAATTAAAATGGAAGCATCCTCAGGAAGTGAATATTCTTGTTTGTTCAAATCATGGTCCCCGGGGGAACGGTAAGGCCACAGTAGGGGGATCAAGTTTTACATAGGAATATATAGAGAAAATCTTTAAACTTTCTTCTAAAAACTATGACGCCAGGAAAGCTCAAATTAAAATGGAAGCATCCTCAGGTAGTGTAGATTTTAGTTTGTTCAAATCATGGTCCCCGGGGGTAGGGTTGGGCCACAGTAGGGGGATCAGGTTTTACATAGGAATATATAGAGAAAATCTTTAAACTTTCTTCTCAAAAACTATGACGCCAGGAAAGCTCAAATTAAAATGGAAGCATCCTCAGGAAGTGAATATTCTTGTTTGTTCAAATCATAGTCCCCGGGGGTAGGGTTGGGCCACAGTAGGGGGATCAAATTTTACATAGGAATATATAGAAGAAATTTTAAAACTTTCTTCTCAAAACCTATGACGCCAGGAAAGCTCAAATTAAAATGGAAGCATCTTCGAGAAGTGAATATTCTTGTTTGTTCAAATCATGGTCCCCTGGGGTAGGGTTAGGCCACAGTAGGGGGATCAAATTATACATAGGAATACATAGAGAAAATCTTTAAACTTTCTTCTCAAAACCTATGACGCCAGGAAAGCTCAAATTAAAATGGAAGCATCCTCAGGAAGTGAATATTCTTGTTTGTTCAAATCATGGTCCCCGGGGGTAGGGTAGGGCCACAGTAGGGGGATCAAGTTTTACATAGGAATATATAGAGAAAATCTTTAAACTTTCTTCTCAAAAACTATGACGCCAGGAAAGCTCAAATTAAAATGGAAGCATCCTCAGGTAGTGTAGATTTTAGTTTGTTCAAATCATGGTCCCCGAAGGAAGGGTAGGGCCACAGTAGGGGGATCAAATTTTACATAGGAATATATAGAGGAAATCTTTAAACTTTCTTCTCAAAAACTATGACGCCAGGAAAGCTCAAATTAAAATGGAAGCATCCTCAAGAAAAGAGTATTTTTGTTTGTTCAAATCATGGTCCCCTGGGGTAGGGTAGGGCCACAGTAGGGGGATCAAATTTTACATAGGAATATATAGAAGATATCTTTAAACTTTTTTCTAAAAAACTATGACGCCAGGAAAGCTCAAATTAAAATGGAAGCATCCTCAGGTAGTGTAGATTTTAGTTTGTTCAAATCATGGTCCCCTGGGGTAGGGTAGGGCCACAGTAGGGGCATCAAATTTTACATAGGAATATATAGAGGAAATCTTTAAACTTTCTTCTCAAAAACTATGACGCCAGGAAAGCTCAAATTAAAATGGAAGCATCCTCAGGTAGTGTAGATTTTAGTTTGTTCAAATCATGGTCCCCGGAGGTAGGGTTGGGCCACAGTAGGGGGATCAAGTTTTACATAGGAATATATAGAGGAAATCTTTAAACTTTCTTCTCAAAAACTATGACGCCAGGAAAGCTCAAATTAAAATGGAAGCATCCTCAGGAAGTGCATATTCTTGTTTGTTCAAATCATGGTCCCCGGGCGTAGGGTAGGGCCACAGTAGGGGGATCAAGTTTTACATAGGAATATATGATGGAAATCTTTAAACTTTCTTCTAAAAAAGTATGACGCCAGGAAAGCTCAAATTAAAATTGAAGCATCCTCAGGTAGTGTAGATTTTAGTTTGTTCAAATCATGGTCCCCTGGGGTAAGGTTAGGCCCAGTAGGGGGATCAAGTTTTTTTCATAGGAATATATAGAGAAAATCTTTAAACTTTCTTCTCAAAAACTATGACGCCAGGAAAGCTCAAATTAAAATGGAAGCATCCTCAGGTAGTGTAGATTTTAGTTTGTTTAAATCAGGGTCCCCGGGGGTAGGGTTGGGCCACAGTAGGGGGATCAAGTTTTACATAGGAATATATAGAGAAAATCTTTAAACTTTCTTCTCAAAAACTATGACGCCAGGAAAGCTTAAATTAAAATGGAAGCATCCTCAGGAAGTGAATATTCTTGTTTATTCATATCATGGTCCTCTGGGGTAGGGTAGGGCCACAGTAGGGGGATCAAATTTTACATAGGAATATATAGAGGAAATCTTTAAACTTTCTTCTCAAAAACTATGACGCCAGGAAAGCTCAAATTAAAATGGAAGCATCCTCAGGAAGTGAATATTCTTGTTTGTTCAAATAATGGTCCCAAGGGGTAGGGTAGGGCCACAGTAGGGGGATCAAGTTTTACATAGGAATATATAGAGAAAATCTTTAAACTTTCTTCTTAAAAACTATGACGCCAGGAAAGCTCAAATTAAAATGGAAGCATCCTCAGGAAGTGAATATTCTTGTTTGTTCAAATCATGGTCCCCGGGGGAACGGTAAGGCCACAGTAGGGGGATCAAGTTTTACATAGGAATATATAGAGGAAATCTTTAAACTTTCTTCTAAAAACTATGACGCCAGGAAAGCTCAAATTAAAATGGAAGCATCCTCAGGTAGTGTAGATTTTAGTTTGTTCAAATCATGGTCCCCGGGGGTAGGGTTGGGCCACAGTAGGGGGATCAAGTTTTACATAGGAATATATAGAGAAAATCTTTAAACTTTCTTCTCAAAAACTATGACGCCAGGAAAGCTCAAATTAAAATGGAAGCATCCTCAGGAAGTGAATATTCTTGTTTGTTCAAATCATAGTCCCCGGGGGTAGGGTTGGGCCACAGTAGGGGGATCAAATTTTACATAGGAATATATAGAAGAAATTTTAAAACTTTCTTCTCAAAACCTATGACGCCAGGAAAGGTCAAATTAAAATGGAAGCATCTTCGAGAAGTGAATATTCTTGTTTGTTCAAATCATGGTCCCCTGGGGTAGGGTTAGGCCACAGTAGGGGGATCAAATTATACATAGGAATACATAGAGAAAATCTTTAAACTTTCTTCTCAAAACCTATGACGCCAGGAAAGCTCAAATTAAAATGGAAGCATCCTTAGGAAGTGAATATTCTTGTTTGTTCAAATCATGGTCCCCGGGGGTAGGGTAGGGCCACAGTAGGGGGATCAAGTTTTACATAGGAATATATAGAGAAAATCTTTAAACTTTCTTCTCAAAAACTATGACGCCAGGAAAGCTCAAATTAAAATGGAAGCATCCTCAGGTAGTGTAGATTTTAGTTTGTTCAAATCATGGTCCCCGGAGGAAGGGTAGGGCCACAGTAGGGGGATCAAATTTTACATAGGAATATATAGAGGAAATCTTTAAACTTTCTTCTCAAAAACTATGACGCCAGGAAAGCTCAAATTAAAATGGAAGCATCCTCAAGAAAAGAGTATTTTTGTTTGTTCAAATCATGGTCCCCTGGGGTAGGGTAGGGCCACAGTAGGGGGATCAAATTTTACATAGGAATATATAGAAGATATCTTTAAACTTTTTTCTAAAAAACTATGACGCCAGGAAAGCTCAAATTAAAATGGAAGCATCCTCAGGAAGTGAATATTCTTGTTTGTTCAAATCATGGTCCCAAGGGGTAGGGTAGGGCCACAGTAGGGGGATCTAGTTTTACATAGGAATATATAGAGAAAATCTTTAAACTTTCTTCTCAAAAACTATGACGCCAGGAAAGCTCAAATTAAAATGGAAGCATCCTCAGGTAGTGTATGTTTTGGTTTGTTCAAATCATGGTCCCCTGGGGTAGGGTAGGGCCACAGTAGGGGGATCAAGTTTTACATAGGAATATATAGAGGAAATCTTTAAACTTTCTTCTCAAAAACTATGACGCCAGGAAAGCTCAAATTAAAATGGAAGCATCCTCAGGTAGTGTAGATTTTAGTTTGTTCAAATCATGGTCCCCTGGGGTAGGGTAGGGCCACAGTAGGGGGATCAAGTTTTACATTGGAATATATAGAGAAAATCTTTAAACTTTCTTCACAAAAACTATGACGCCAGGAAAGCTCAAATTAAAATGGAAGCATCCTCAGGTAGTGTAGATTTTAGTTTGTTCAAATCATGGTCCCCGGGGGAAGGGTAGGGCCACAGTAGGGGGATCAAGTTTTACATAGGAATATATAGAGAAAATCTTTAAACTTTCTTCTCAAAAACTATGACGCCAGGAAAGCTCAAATTAAAATGGAAGCATCCTCAGGTAGTGTAGATTTTAGTTTGTTCAAATCATGGTCCCCGGGGGAAGGGTTGGGCCACAGTAGGGGGATCAAGTTTTACATAGGAATATATAGAGAAAATCTTTAAAGTTTCTTCTAAAAAACTATGACGCCAGGAAAGCTCAAATTAAAATGGAAGCATCCTCAGGAAGCAAATATTCTTGTTTGTTCAAATCATGGTCCCTGGGGGTAGGGTATGGCTACAGTAGGGGGATCAAGTTTTACATAGGAATATATAGTGAAAATCTTTAAACTTTCTTCTCAAAAACTATGACGCCAGGAAAGCTCAAATTAAAATGGAAGCATCCTCAGGTAGTGTAGATTTTAGTTTGTTCAAATCATGGTCCCCGGGGGTAGGGTTGGGCCACAGTAGGGGGATCAAGTTTTACATAGGAATATATAGAGAAAATCTTTAAACTTTCTTCTCAAAAACTATGACGCCAGGAAAGCTCAAATTAAAATGGAAGCATCCTCGGGAAGTGAATATTCTTTTTTGTTCAAATCATGGTCCCCGGGGGAAGGGTAGGGCCACAGTAGGGGGATCAAGTTTTACATAGGAACATATAGAGGAAATCTTTAAACTTTCTTCTCAAAAACTATGACGCCAGGAAAGCTCAAATTAAAATGGAAGCATCCTCAGGAAGTGAATATTCTTGTTTATTCAAATCATGGTCCCCTGGGGTAGGGTACGGCCACAGTAGGGGGATCAAGTTTTACATAGGAATATATAGAGAAAATCTTTAAACTTTCTTCCCAAAAACTATGACGCCTGGAAAGCTGAAATTAAAATGGAAGCATCCTCAGGTAGTGTAGATTTTAGTTTGTTCAAATCATGGTCCCCGGGGGAAGGGTTGGGCCACAGTAGGGGGATCAAGTTTTACATAGGAATATATAGAGAAAATCTTTAAACTTTCTTCTCAAAAACTATGACGCCAGGAAAGCTCAAATTAAAATGGAAGCATCCTCAGGAAGTGAATATTCTTGTTTATTCATATCATGGTCCTCTGGGGTAGGGTAGGGCCACAGTAGGGGGATCAAATTTTACATAGGAATATATAGAGGAAATCTTTAAACTTTCTTCTCAAAAACTATGACGCCAGGAAAGCTCAAATTAAAATGGAAGCATCCTCAGGAAGTGAATATTCTTGTTTGTTCAAATAATGGTCCCAAGGGGTAGGGTAGGGCCACAGTAGGGGGATCAAGTTTTACATAGGAATATATAGAGAAAATCTTTAAACTTTCTTCTTAAAAACTATGACGCCAGGAAAGCTCAAATTAAAATGGAAGCATCCTCAGGAAGTGAATATTCTTGTTTGTTCAAATCATGGTCCCCGGGGGAACGGTAAGGCCACAGTAGGGGGATCAAGTTTTACATAGGAATATATAGAGGAAATCTTTAAACTTTCTTCTCAAAAACTCTGACGCCAGGAAAGCTCAAATTAAAATGGAAGCATACTCAGGTAGTGTAGATTTTAGTTTGTTCAAATCATGGTCCCCGGGGGTAGGGTTAGGCCACAGTAGGGGGATCAAGTTTTACATAGGAATATATAGAGAAAATCTTTAAACTTTCTTCTAAAAACTATGACGCCAGGAAAGCTCAAATTAAAATGGAAGCATCCTCAGGTAGTGTAGATTTTAGTTTGTTCAAATCATGGTCCCCGGGGGTAGGGTTGGGCCACAGTAGGGGGATCAAGTTTTACAAAGGAATATATAGAGAAAATCTTTAAACTTTCTTCTCAAAAACTATGACGCCAGGAAAGCTCAAATTAAAATGGAAGCATCCTCAGGAAGTGAATATTCTTGTTTGTTCAAATCATAGTCCCCGGGGGTAGGGTTGGGCCACAGTAGGGGGATCAAATTTTACATAGGAATATATAGAAGAAATTTTAAAACTTTCTTCTCAAAACCTATGACGCCAGGAAAGGTCAAATTAAAATGGAAGCATCTTCGAGAAGTGAATATTCTTGTTTGTTCAAATCATGGTCCCCTGGGGTAGGGTTAGGCCACAGTAGGGGGATCAAATTATACATAGGAATACATAGAGAAAATCTTTAAACTTTCTTCTCAAAACCTATGACGCCAGGAAAGCTCAAATTAAAATGGAAGCATCCTTAGGAAGTGAATATTCTTGTTTGTTCAAATCATGGTCCCCGGGGGTAGGGTAGGGCCACAGTAGGGGGATCAAGTTTTACATAGGAATATATAGAGAAAATCTTTAAACTTTCTTCTCAAAAACTATGACGCCAGGAAAGCTCAAATTAAAATTGAAGCATCCTCAGGTAGTGTAGATTTTAGTTTGTTCAAATCATGGTCCCCGGAGGAAGGGTAGGGCCACAGTAGGGGGATCAAATTTTACATAGGAATATATAGAGGAAATCTTTAAACTTTCTTCTCAAAAACTATGACGCCAGGAAAGCTCAAATTAAAATGGAAGCATCCTCAAGAAAAGAGTATTTTTGTTTGTTCAAATCATGGTCCCCTGGGGTAGGGTAGGGCCACAGTAGGGGGATCAAATTTTACATAGGAATATATAGAAGATATCTTTAAACTTTTTTCTAAAAAACTATGACGCCAGGAAAGCTCAAATTAAAATGGAAGCATCCTCAGGAAGTGAATATTCTTGTTTGTTCAAATCATGGTCCCAAGGGGTAGGGTAGGGCCACAGTAGGGGGATCTAGTTTTACATAGGAATATATAGAGAAAATCTTTAAACTTTCTTCTCAAAAACTATGACGCCAGGAAAGCTCAAATTAAAATGGAAGCATCCTCAGGTAGTGTATGTTTTGGTTTGTTCAAATCATGGTCCCCTGGGGTAGGGTAGGGCCACAGTAGGGGGATCAAGTTTTACATAGGAATATATAGAGGAAATCTTTAAACTTTCTTCTCAAAACCTATGACGCCAGGAAAGCTCAAATTAAAATGGAAGCATCCTCAGGAAGTGAATATTCTTGTTTGTTCAAATCATGGTCCCCGGGGGTAGGGTAGGGCCACAGTAGGGGGATCAAGTTTTACATAGGAATATATAGAGAAAATCTTTAAACTTTCTTCTCAAAAACTATGACGCCAGGAAAGCTCAAATTAAAATGGAAGCATCCTCAGGTAGTGTAGATTTTAGTTTGTTCAAATCATGGTCCCCGAAGGAAGGGTAGGGCCACAGTAGGGGGATCAAATTTTACATAGGAATATATAGAGGAAATCTTTAAACTTTCTTCTCAAAAACTATGACGCCAGGAAAGCTCAAATTAAAATGGAAGCATCCTCAAGAAAAGAGTATTTTTGTTTGTTCAAATCATGGTCCCCTGGGGTAGGGTAGGGCCACAGTAGGGGGATCAAATTTTACATAGGAATATATAGAAGATATCTTTAAACTTTTTTCTAAAAAACTATGACGCCAGGAAAGCTCAAATTAAAATGGAAGCATCCTCAGGTAGTGTAGATTTTAGTTTGTTCAAATCATGGTCCCCTGGGGTAGGGTAGGGCCACAGTAGGGGCATCAAATTTTACATAGGAATATATAGAGGAAATCTTTAAACTTTCTTCTCAAAAACTATGACGCCAGGAAAGCTCAAATTAAAATGGAAGCATCCTCAGGTAGTGTAGATTTTAGTTTGTTTAAATCAGGGTCCCCGGGGGTAGGGTTGGGCCACAGTAGGGGGATCAAGTTTTACATAGGAATATATAGAGAAAATCTTTAAACTTTCTTCTCAAAAACTATGACGCCAGGAAAGCTCAAATTAAAATGGAAGCATCCTCAGGAAGTGAATATTCTTGTTTATTCATATCATGGTCCTCTGGGGTAGGGTAGGGCCACAGTAGGGGGATCAAATTTTACATAGGAATATATAGAGGAAATCTTTAAACTTTCTTCTCAAAAACTATGACGCCAGGAAAGCTCAAATTAAAATGGAAGCATCCTCAGGAAGTGAATATTCTTGTTTGTTCAAATAATGGTCCCAAGGGGTAGGGTAGGGCCACAGTAGGGGGATCAAGTTTTACATAGGAATATATAGAGAAAATCTTTAAACTTTCTTCTTAAAAACTATGACGCCAGGAAAGCTCAAATTAAAATGGAAGCATCCTCAGGAAGTGAATATTCTTGTTTGTTCAAATCATGGTCCCCGGGGGAACGGTAAGGCCACAGTAGGGGGATCAAGTTTTACATAGGAATATATAGAGGAAATCTTTAAACTTTCTTCTCAAAAACTCTGACGCCAGGAAAGCTCAAATTAAAATGGAAGCATACTCAGGTAGTGTAGATTTTAGTTTGTTCAAATCATGGTCCCCGGGGGTAGGGTTAGGCCACAGTAGGGGGATCAAGTTTTACATAGGAATATATAGAGAAAATCTTTAAACTTTCTTCTAAAAACTATGACGCCAGGAAAGCTCAAATTAAAATGGAAGCATCCTCAGGTAGTGTAGATTTTAATTTGTTCAAATCATGGTCCCCGGGGGTAGGGTTGGGCCACAGTAGGGGGATCAAGTTTTACATAGGAATATATAGAGAAAATCTTTAAACTTTCTTCTCAAAAACTATGACGCCAGGAAAGCTCAAATTAAAATGGAAGCATCCTCAGGAAGTGAATATTCTTGTTTGTTCAAATCATAGTCCCCGGGGGTAGGGTTGGGCCACAGTAGGGGGATCAAATTTTACATAGGAATATATAGAAGAAATTTTAAAACTTTCTTCTCAAAACCTATGACGCCAGGAAAGGTCAAATTAAAATGGAAGCATCTTCGAGAAGTGAATATTCTTGTTTGTTCAAATCATGGTCCCCTGGGGTAGGGTTAGGCCACAGTAGGGGGATCAAATTATACATAGGAATACATAGAGAAAATCTTTAAACTTTCTTCTCAAAACCTATGACGCCAGGAAAGCTCAAATTAAAATGGAAGCATCCTCAGGTAGTGTAGATTTTAGTTTGTTCAAATCATGGTCCCCGGAGGAAGGGTAGGGCCACAGTAGGGGGATCAAATTTTACATAGGAATATATAGAGGAAATCTTTAAACTTTCTTCTCAAAAACTATGACGCCAGGAAAGCTCAAATTAAAATGGAAGCATCCTCAAGAAAAGAGTATTTTTGTTTGTTCAAATCATGGTCCCCTGGGGTAGGGTAGGGCCACAGTAGGGGGATCAAATTTTACATAGGAATATATAGAAGATATCTTTAAACTTTTTTCTAAAAAACTATGACGCCAGGAAAGCTCAAATTAAAATGGAAGCATCCTCAGGAAGTGAATATTCTTGTTTGTTCAAATCATGGTCCCAAGGGGTAGGGTAGGGCCACAGTAGGGGGATCTAGTTTTACATAGGAATATATAGAGAAAATCTTTAAACTTTCTTCTCAAAAACTATGACGCCAGGAAAGCTCAAATTAAAATGGAAGCATCCTCAGGTAGTGTATGTTTTGGTTTGTTCAAATCATGGTCCCCTGGGGTAGGGTAGGGCCACAGTAGGGGGATCAAGTTTTACATAGGAATATATAGAGGAAATCTTTAAACTTTCTTCTCAAAAACTATGACGCCAGGAAAGCTCAAATTAAAATGGAAGCATCCTCAGGTAGTGTAGATTTTAGTTTGTTCAAATCATGGTCCCCTGGGGTAGGGTAGGGCCACAGTAGGGGGATCAAGTTTTACATAGGAATATATAGAGAAAATCTTTAAACTTTCTTCTCAAAAACTATGACGCCAGGAAAGCTCAAATTAAAATGGAAGCATCCTCAGGTAGTGTAGATTTTAGTTTGTTCAAATCATGGTCCCCGGGGGAAGGGTTGGGCCACAGTAGGGGGATCAAGTTTTACATAGGAATATATAGAGAAAATCTTTAAAGTTTCTTCTAAAAAACTATGACGCCAGGAAAGCTCAAATTAAAATGGAAGCATCCTCAGGAAGCAAATATTCTTGTTTGTTCAAATCATGGTCCCTGGGGGTAGGGTACGGCTACAGTAGGGGGATCAAGTTTTACATAGGAATATATAGTGAAAATCTTTAAACTTTCTTCTCAAAAACTATGACGCCAGGAAAGGTCAAATTAAAATGGAAGCATCCTCAGGTAGTGTAGATTTTAGTTTGTTCAAATCATGGTCCCCGGGGGTAGGGTTGGGCCACAGTAGGGGGATCAAGTTTTACATAGGAATATATAGAGAAAATCTTTAAACTTTCTTCTCAAAAACTATGACGCCAGGAAAGCTCAAATTAAAATGGAAGCATCCTCGGGAAGTGAATATTCTTTTTTGTTCAAATCATGGTCCCCGGGGGAAGGGTAGGGCCACAGTAGGGGGATCAAGTTTTACATAGGAACATATAGAGGAAATCTTTAAACTTTCTTCTCAAAAACTATGACGCCAGGAAAGCTCAAATTAAAATGGAAGCATCCTCAGGAAGTGAATATTCTTGTTTATTCAAATCATGGTCCCCTGGGGTAGGGTACGGCCACAGTAGGGGGATCAAGTTTTACATAGGAATATATAGAGAAAATCTTTAAACTTTCTTCCCAAAAACTATGACGCCTGGAAAGCTGAAATTAAAATGGAAGCATCCTCAGGTAGTGTAGATTTTAGTTTGTTCAAATCATGGTCCCCGGGGGAAGGGTTGGGCCACAGTAGGGGGATCAAGTTTTACATAGGAATATATAGAGAAAATCTTTAAACTTTCTTCTCAAAAACTATGACGCCAGGAAAGCTCAAATTAAAATGGAAGCATCCTCAGGAAGTGAATATTCTTGTTTATTCATATCATGGTCCTCTGGGGTAGGGTAGGGCCACAGTAGGGGGATCAAATTTTACATAGGAATATATAGAGGAAATCTTTAAACTTTCTTCTCAAAAACTATGACGCCAGGAAAGCTCAAATTAAAATGGAAGCATCCTCAGGAAGTGAATATTCTTGTTTGTTCAAATAATGGTCCCAAGGGGTAGGGTAGGGCCACAGTAGGGGGATCAAGTTTTACATAGGAATATATAGAGAAAATCTTTAAACTTTCTTCTTAAAAACTATGACGCCAGGAAAGCTCAAATTAAAATGGAAGCATCCTCAGGAAGTGAATATTCTTGTTTGTTCAAATCATGGTCCCCGGGGGAACGGTAAGGCCACAGTAGGGGGATCAAGTTTTACATAGGAATATATAGAGGAAATCTTTAAACTTTCTTCTCAAAAACTCTGACGCCAGGAAAGCTCAAATTAAAATGGAAGCATACTCAGGTAGTGTAGATTTTAGTTTGTTCAAATCATGGTCCCCGGGGGTAGGGTTAGGCCACAGTAGGGGGATCAAGTTTTACATAGGAATATATAGAGAAAATCTTTAAACTTTCTTCTAAAAACTATGACGCCAGGAAAGCTCAAATTAAAATGGAAGCATCCTCAGGTAGTGTAGATTTTAGTTTGTTCAAATCATGGTCCCCGGGGGTAGGGTTGGGCCACAGTAGGGGGATCAAGTTTTACATAGGAATATATAGAGAAAATCTTTAAACTTTCTTCTCAAAAACTATGACGCCAGGAAAGCTCAAATTAAAATGGAAGCATCCTCAGGAAGTGAATATTCTTGTTTGTTCAAATCATAGTCCCCGGGGGTAGGGTTGGGCCACAGTAGGGGGATCAAATTTTACATAGGAATATATAGAAGAAATTTTAAAACTTTCTTCTCAAAACCTATGACGCCAGGAAAGGTCAAATTAAAATGGAAGCATCTTCGAGAAGTGAATATTCTTGTTTGTTCAAATCATGGTCCCCTGGGGTAGGCCACAGTAGGGGGATCAAATTATACATAGGAATACATAGAGAAAATCTTTAAACTTTCTTCTCAAAACCTATGACGCCAGGAAAGCTCAAATTAAAATGGAAGCATCCTTAGGAAGTGAATATTCTTGTTTGTTCAAATCATGGTCCCCGGGGGTAGGGTAGGGCCACAGTAGGGGGATCAAGTTTTACATAGGAATATATAGAGAAAATCTTTAAACTTTCTTCTCAAAAACTATGACGCCAGGAAAGCTCAAATTAAAATGGAAGCATCCTCAGGTAGTGTAGATTTTAGTTTGTTCAAATCATGGTCCCCGGAGGAAGGGTAGGGCCACAGTAGGGGGATCAAATTTTACATAGGAATATATAGAGGAAATCTTTAAACTTTCTTCTCAAAAACTATGACGCCAGGAAAGCTCAAATTAAAATGGAAGCATCCTCAAGAAAAGAGTATTTTTGTTTGTTCAAATCATGGTCCCCTGGGGTAGGGTAGGGCCACAGTAGGGGTATCAAATTTTACATAGGAATATATAGAAGATATCTTTAAACTTTTTTCTAAAAAACTATGACGCCAGGAAAGCTCAAATTAAAATGGAAGCATCCTCAGGAAGTGAATATTCTTGTTTGTTCAAATCATGGTCCCAAGGGGTAGGGTAGGGCCACAGTAGGGGGATCTAGTTTTACATAGGAATATATAGAGAAAATCTTTAAACTTTCTTCTCAAAAACTATGACGCCAGGAAAGCTCAAATTAAAATGGAAGCATCCTCAGGTAGTGTATGTTTTGGTTTGTTCAAATCATGGTCCCCTGGGGTAGGGTAGGGCCACAGTAGGGGGATCAAGTTTTACATAGGAATATATAGAGGAAATCTTTAAACTTTCTTCTCAAAAACTATGACGCAAGGAAAGCTCAAATTAAAATGGAAGCATCCTCAGGTAGTGTAGATTTTAGTTTGTTCAAATCATGGTCCCCTGGGGTAGGGTAGGGCCACAGTAGGGGGATCAAGTTTTACATTGGAATATATAGAAGAAATTTTAAAACTTTCTTCTCAAAACCTATGACGCCAGGAAAGCTCAAATTAAAATGGAAGCATCTTCGAGAAGTGAATATTCTTGTTTGTTCAAATCATGGTCCCCTGGGGTAGGGTTAGGCCACAGTAGGGGGATCAAATTATACATAGGAATACATAGAGAAAATCTTTAAACTTTCTTCTCAAAACCTATGACGCCAGGAAAGCTCAAATTAAAATGGAAGCATCCTCAGGAAGTGAATATTCTTGTTTGTTCAAATCATGGTCCCCGGGGGTAGGGTAGGGCCACAGTAGGGGGATCAAGTTTTACATAGGAATATATAGAGAAAATCTTTAAACTTTCTTCTCAAAAACTATGACGCCAGGAAAGCTCAAATTAAAATGGAAGCATCCTCAGGTAGTGTAGATTTTAGTTTGTTCAAATCATGGTCCCCGAAGGAAGGGTAGGGCCACAGTAGGGGGATCAAATTTTACATAGGAATATATAGAGGAAATCTTTAAACTTTCTTCTCAAAAACTATGACGCCAGGAAAGCTCAAATTAAAATGGAAGCATCCTCAAGAAAAGAGTATTTTTGTTTGTTCAAATCATGGTCCCCTGGGGTAGGGTAGGGCCACAGTAGGGGGATCAAATTTTACATAGGAATATATAGAAGATATCTTTAAACTTTTTTCTAAAAAACTATGACGCCAGGAAAGCTCAAATTAAAATGGAAGCATCCTCAGGTAGTGTAGATTTTAGTTTGTTCAAATCATGGTCCCCTGGGGTAGGGTAGGGCCACAGTAGGGGCATCAAATTTTACATAGGAATATATAGAGGAAATCTTTAAACTTTCTTCTCAAAAACTATGACGCCAGGAAAGCTCAAATTAAAATGGAAGCATCCTCAGGTAGTGTAGATTTTAGTTTGTTCAAATCATGGTCCCCGGAGGTAGGGTTGGGCCACAGTAGGGGGATCAAGTTTTACATAGGAATATATAGAGGAAATCTTTAAACTTTCTTCTCAAAAACTATGACGCCAGGAAAGCTCAAATTAAAATGGAAGCATCCTCAGGAAGTGCATATTCTTGTTTGTTCAAATCATGGTCCCCGGGCGTAGGGTAGGGCCACAGTAGGGGGATCAAGTTTTACATAGGAATATATGATGGAAATCTTTAAACTTTCTTCTAAAAAAGTATGACGCCAGGAAAGCTCAAATTAAAATTGAAGCATCCTCAGGTAGTGTAGATTTTAGTTTGTTCAAATCATGGTCCCCTGGGGTAAGGTTAGGCCCAGTAGGGGGATCAAGTTTTTTTCATAGGAATATATAGAGAAAATCTTTAAACTTTCTTCTCAAAAACTATGACGCCAGGAAAGCTCAAATTAAAATGGAAGCATCCTCAGGTAGTGTAGATTTTAGTTTGTTTAAATCAGGGTCCCCGGGGGTAGGGTTGGGCCACAGTAGGGGGATCAAGTTTTACATAGGAATATATAGAGAAAATCTTTAAACTTTCTTCTCAAAAACTATGACGCCAGGAAAGCTTAAATTAAAATGGAAGCATCCTCAGGAAGTGAATATTCTTGTTTATTCATATCATGGTCCTCTGGGGTAGGGTAGGGCCACAGTAGGGGGATCAAATTTTACATAGGAATATATAGAGGAAATCTTTAAACTTTCTTCTCAAAAACTATGACGCCAGGAAAGCTCAAATTAAAATGGAAGCATCCTCAGGAAGTGAATATTCTTGTTTGTTCAAATAATGGTCCCAAGGGGTAGGGTAGGGCCACAGTAGGGGGATCAAGTTTTACATAGGAATATATAGAGAAAATCTTTAAACTTTCTTCTTAAAAACTATGACGCCAGGAAAGCTCAAATTAAAATGGAAGCATCCTCAGGAAGTGAATATTCTTGTTTGTTCAAATCATGGTCCCCGGGGGAACGGTAAGGCCACAGTAGGGGGATCAAGTTTTACATAGGAATATATAGAGGAAATCTTTAAACTTTCTTCTAAAAACTATGACGCCAGGAAAGCTCAAATTAAAATGGAAGCATCCTCAGGTAGTGTAGATTTTAGTTTGTTCAAATCATGGTCCCCGGGGGTAGGGTTGGGCCACAGTAGGGGGATCAAGTTTTACATAGGAATATATAGAGAAAATCTTTAAACTTTCTTCTCAAAAACTATGACGCCAGGAAAGCTCAAATTAAAATGGAAGCATCCTCAGGAAGTGAATATTCTTGTTTGTTCAAATCATAGTCCCCGGGGGTAGGGTTGGGCCACAGTAGGGGGATCAAATTTTACATAGGAATATATAGAAGAAATTTTAAAACTTTCTTCTCAAAACCTATGACGCCAGGAAAGGTCAAATTAAAATGGAAGCATCTTCGAGAAGTGAATATTCTTGTTTGTTCAAATCATGGTCCC
Source organism: Magallana angulata (assembly GCF_025612915.1). Lineage (NCBI taxonomy): Eukaryota > Metazoa > Mollusca > Bivalvia > Ostreida > Ostreidae > Magallana > Magallana angulata. The sequence goes on along the minus strand of NC_069113.1, from coordinate 28,524,220 downwards.
CTGGGGTAGGGTTAGGCCACAGTAGGGGGATCAAATTATACATAGGAATACATAGAGAAAATCTTTAAACTTTCTTCTCAAAACCTATGACGCCAGGAAAGCTCAAATTAAAATGGAAGCATCCTTAGGAAGTGAATATTCTTGTTTGTTCAAATCATGGTCCCCGGGGGTAGGGTAGGGCCACAGTAGGGGGATCAAGTTTTACATAGGAATATATAGAGAAAATCTTTAAACTTTCTTCTCAAAAACTATGACGCCAGGAAAGCTCAAATTAAAATGGAAGCATCCTCAGGTAGTGTAGATTTTAGTTTGTTCAAATCATGGTCCCCGGAGGAAGGGTAGGGCCACAGTAGGGGGATCAAATTTTACATAGGAATATATAGAGGAAATCTTTAAACTTTCTTCTCAAAAACTATGACGCCAGGAAAGCTCAAATTAAAATGGAAGCATCCTCAAGAAAAGAGTATTTTTGTTTGTTCAAATCATGGTCCCCTGGGGTAGGGTAGGGCCACAGTAGGGGGATCAAATTTTACATAGGAATATATAGAAGATATCTTTAAACTTTTTTCTAAAAAACTATGACGCCAGGAAAGCTCAAATTAAAATGGAAGCATCCTCAGGAAGTGAATATTCTTGTTTGTTCAAATCATGGTCCCAAGGGGTAGGGTAGGGCCACAGTAGGGGGATCTAGTTTTACATAGGAATATATAGAGAAAATCTTTAAACTTTCTTCTCAAAAACTATGACGCCAGGAAAGCTCAAATTAAAATGGAAGCATCCTCAGGTAGTGTATGTTTTGGTTTGTTCAAATCATGGTCCCCTGGGGTAGGGTAGGGCCACAGTAGGGGGATCAAGTTTTACATAGGAATATATAGAGGAAATCTTTAAACTTTCTTCTCAAAAACTATGACGCCAGGAAAGCTCAAATTAAAATGGAAGCATCCTCAGGTAGTGTAGATTTTAGTTTGTTCAAATCATGGTCCCCTGGGGTAGGGTAGGGCCACAGTAGGGGGATCAAGTTTTACATTGGAATATATAGAGAAAATCTTTAAACTTTCTTCACAAAAACTATGACGCCAGGAAAGCTCAAATTAAAATGGAAGCATCCTCAGGTAGTGTAGATTTTAGTTTGTTCAAATCATGGTCCCCGGGGGAAGGGTAGGGCCACAGTAGGGGGATCAAGTTTTACATAGGAATATATAGAGAAAATCTTTAAACTTTCTTCTCAAAAACTATGACGCCAGGAAAGCTCAAATTAAAATGGAAGCATCCTCAGGTAGTGTAGATTTTAGTTTGTTCAAATCATGGTCCCCGGGGGAAGGGTTGGGCCACAGTAGGGGGATCAAGTTTTACATAGGAATATATAGAGAAAATCTTTAAAGTTTCTTCTAAAAAACTATGACGCCAGGAAAGCTCAAATTAAAATGGAAGCATCCTCAGGAAGCAAATATTCTTGTTTGTTCAAATCATGGTCCCTGGGGGTAGGGTATGGCTACAGTAGGGGGATCAAGTTTTACATAGGAATATATAGTGAAAATCTTTAAACTTTCTTCTCAAAAACTATGACGCCAGGAAAGCTCAAATTAAAATGGAAGCATCCTCAGGTAGTGTAGATTTTAGTTTGTTCAAATCATGGTCCCCGGGGGTAGGGTTGGGCCACAGTAGGGGGATCAAGTTTTACATAGGAATATATAGAGAAAATCTTTAAACTTTCTTCTCAAAAACTATGACGCCAGGAAAGCTCAAATTAAAATGGAAGCATCCTCGGGAAGTGAATATTCTTTTTTGTTCAAATCATGGTCCCCGGGGGAAGGGTAGGGCCACAGTAGGGGGATCAAGTTTTACATAGGAACATATAGAGGAAATCTTTAAACTTTCTTCTCAAAAACTATGACGCCAGGAAAGCTCAAATTAAAATGGAAGCATCCTCAGGAAGTGAATATTCTTGTTTATTCAAATCATGGTCCCCTGGGGTAGGGTACGGCCACAGTAGGGGGATCAAGTTTTACATAGGAATATATAGAGAAAATCTTTAAACTTTCTTCCCAAAAACTATGACGCCTGGAAAGCTGAAATTAAAATGGAAGCATCCTCAGGTAGTGTAGATTTTAGTTTGTTCAAATCATGGTCCCCGGGGGAAGGGTTGGGCCACAGTAGGGGGATCAAGTTTTACATAGGAATATATAGAGAAAATCTTTAAACTTTCTTCTCAAAAACTATGACGCCAGGAAAGCTCAAATTAAAATGGAAGCATCCTCAGGAAGTGAATATTCTTGTTTATTCATATCATGGTCCTCTGGGGTAGGGTAGGGCCACAGTAGGGGGATCAAATTTTACATAGGAATATATAGAGGAAATCTTTAAACTTTCTTCTCAAAAACTATGACGCCAGGAAAGCTCAAATTAAAATGGAAGCATCCTCAGGAAGTGAATATTCTTGTTTGTTCAAATAATGGTCCCAAGGGGTAGGGTAGGGCCACAGTAGGGGGATCAAGTTTTACATAGGAATATATAGAGAAAATCTTTAAACTTTCTTCTTAAAAACTATGACGCCAGGAAAGCTCAAATTAAAATGGAAGCATCCTCAGGAAGTGAATATTCTTGTTTGTTCAAATCATGGTCCCCGGGGGAACGGTAAGGCCACAGTAGGGGGATCAAGTTTTACATAGGAATATATAGAGGAAATCTTTAAACTTTCTTCTCAAAAACTCTGACGCCAGGAAAGCTCAAATTAAAATGGAAGCATACTCAGGTAGTGTAGATTTTAGTTTGTTCAAATCATGGTCCCCGGGGGTAGGGTTAGGCCACAGTAGGGGGATCAAGTTTTACATAGGAATATATAGAGAAAATCTTTAAACTTTCTTCTAAAAACTATGACGCCAGGAAAGCTCAAATTAAAATGGAAGCATCCTCAGGTAGTGTAGATTTTAGTTTGTTCAAATCATGGTCCCCGGGGGTAGGGTTGGGCCACAGTAGGGGGATCAAGTTTTACAAAGGAATATATAGAGAAAATCTTTAAACTTTCTTCTCAAAAACTATGACGCCAGGAAAGCTCAAATTAAAATGGAAGCATCCTCAGGAAGTGAATATTCTTGTTTGTTCAAATCATAGTCCCCGGGGGTAGGGTTGGGCCACAGTAGGGGGATCAAATTTTACATAGGAATATATAGAAGAAATTTTAAAACTTTCTTCTCAAAACCTATGACGCCAGGAAAGGTCAAATTAAAATGGAAGCATCTTCGAGAAGTGAATATTCTTGTTTGTTCAAATCATGGTCCCCTGGGGTAGGGTTAGGCCACAGTAGGGGGATCAAATTATACATAGGAATACATAGAGAAAATCTTTAAACTTTCTTCTCAAAACCTATGACGCCAGGAAAGCTCAAATTAAAATGGAAGCATCCTTAGGAAGTGAATATTCTTGTTTGTTCAAATCATGGTCCCCGGGGGTAGGGTAGGGCCACAGTAGGGGGATCAAGTTTTACATAGGAATATATAGAGAAAATCTTTAAACTTTCTTCTCAAAAACTATGACGCCAGGAAAGCTCAAATTAAAATTGAAGCATCCTCAGGTAGTGTAGATTTTAGTTTGTTCAAATCATGGTCCCCGGAGGAAGGGTAGGGCCACAGTAGGGGGATCAAATTTTACATAGGAATATATAGAGGAAATCTTTAAACTTTCTTCTCAAAAACTATGACGCCAGGAAAGCTCAAATTAAAATGGAAGCATCCTCAAGAAAAGAGTATTTTTGTTTGTTCAAATCATGGTCCCCTGGGGTAGGGTAGGGCCACAGTAGGGGGATCAAATTTTACATAGGAATATATAGAAGATATCTTTAAACTTTTTTCTAAAAAACTATGACGCCAGGAAAGCTCAAATTAAAATGGAAGCATCCTCAGGAAGTGAATATTCTTGTTTGTTCAAATCATGGTCCCAAGGGGTAGGGTAGGGCCACAGTAGGGGGATCTAGTTTTACATAGGAATATATAGAGAAAATCTTTAAACTTTCTTCTCAAAAACTATGACGCCAGGAAAGCTCAAATTAAAATGGAAGCATCCTCAGGTAGTGTATGTTTTGGTTTGTTCAAATCATGGTCCCCTGGGGTAGGGTAGGGCCACAGTAGGGGGATCAAGTTTTACATAGGAATATATAGAGGAAATCTTTAAACTTTCTTCTCAAAACCTATGACGCCAGGAAAGCTCAAATTAAAATGGAAGCATCCTCAGGAAGTGAATATTCTTGTTTGTTCAAATCATGGTCCCCGGGGGTAGGGTAGGGCCACAGTAGGGGGATCAAGTTTTACATAGGAATATATAGAGAAAATCTTTAAACTTTCTTCTCAAAAACTATGACGCCAGGAAAGCTCAAATTAAAATGGAAGCATCCTCAGGTAGTGTAGATTTTAGTTTGTTCAAATCATGGTCCCCGAAGGAAGGGTAGGGCCACAGTAGGGGGATCAAATTTTACATAGGAATATATAGAGGAAATCTTTAAACTTTCTTCTCAAAAACTATGACGCCAGGAAAGCTCAAATTAAAATGGAAGCATCCTCAAGAAAAGAGTATTTTTGTTTGTTCAAATCATGGTCCCCTGGGGTAGGGTAGGGCCACAGTAGGGGGATCAAATTTTACATAGGAATATATAGAAGATATCTTTAAACTTTTTTCTAAAAAACTATGACGCCAGGAAAGCTCAAATTAAAATGGAAGCATCCTCAGGTAGTGTAGATTTTAGTTTGTTCAAATCATGGTCCCCTGGGGTAGGGTAGGGCCACAGTAGGGGCATCAAATTTTACATAGGAATATATAGAGGAAATCTTTAAACTTTCTTCTCAAAAACTATGACGCCAGGAAAGCTCAAATTAAAATGGAAGCATCCTCAGGTAGTGTAGATTTTAGTTTGTTTAAATCAGGGTCCCCGGGGGTAGGGTTGGGCCACAGTAGGGGGATCAAGTTTTACATAGGAATATATAGAGAAAATCTTTAAACTTTCTTCTCAAAAACTATGACGCCAGGAAAGCTCAAATTAAAATGGAAGCATCCTCAGGAAGTGAATATTCTTGTTTATTCATATCATGGTCCTCTGGGGTAGGGTAGGGCCACAGTAGGGGGATCAAATTTTACATAGGAATATATAGAGGAAATCTTTAAACTTTCTTCTCAAAAACTATGACGCCAGGAAAGCTCAAATTAAAATGGAAGCATCCTCAGGAAGTGAATATTCTTGTTTGTTCAAATAATGGTCCCAAGGGGTAGGGTAGGGCCACAGTAGGGGGATCAAGTTTTACATAGGAATATATAGAGAAAATCTTTAAACTTTCTTCTTAAAAACTATGACGCCAGGAAAGCTCAAATTAAAATGGAAGCATCCTCAGGAAGTGAATATTCTTGTTTGTTCAAATCATGGTCCCCGGGGGAACGGTAAGGCCACAGTAGGGGGATCAAGTTTTACATAGGAATATATAGAGGAAATCTTTAAACTTTCTTCTCAAAAACTCTGACGCCAGGAAAGCTCAAATTAAAATGGAAGCATACTCAGGTAGTGTAGATTTTAGTTTGTTCAAATCATGGTCCCCGGGGGTAGGGTTAGGCCACAGTAGGGGGATCAAGTTTTACATAGGAATATATAGAGAAAATCTTTAAACTTTCTTCTAAAAACTATGACGCCAGGAAAGCTCAAATTAAAATGGAAGCATCCTCAGGTAGTGTAGATTTTAATTTGTTCAAATCATGGTCCCCGGGGGTAGGGTTGGGCCACAGTAGGGGGATCAAGTTTTACATAGGAATATATAGAGAAAATCTTTAAACTTTCTTCTCAAAAACTATGACGCCAGGAAAGCTCAAATTAAAATGGAAGCATCCTCAGGAAGTGAATATTCTTGTTTGTTCAAATCATAGTCCCCGGGGGTAGGGTTGGGCCACAGTAGGGGGATCAAATTTTACATAGGAATATATAGAAGAAATTTTAAAACTTTCTTCTCAAAACCTATGACGCCAGGAAAGGTCAAATTAAAATGGAAGCATCTTCGAGAAGTGAATATTCTTGTTTGTTCAAATCATGGTCCCCTGGGGTAGGGTTAGGCCACAGTAGGGGGATCAAATTATACATAGGAATACATAGAGAAAATCTTTAAACTTTCTTCTCAAAACCTATGACGCCAGGAAAGCTCAAATTAAAATGGAAGCATCCTCAGGTAGTGTAGATTTTAGTTTGTTCAAATCATGGTCCCCGGAGGAAGGGTAGGGCCACAGTAGGGGGATCAAATTTTACATAGGAATATATAGAGGAAATCTTTAAACTTTCTTCTCAAAAACTATGACGCCAGGAAAGCTCAAATTAAAATGGAAGCATCCTCAAGAAAAGAGTATTTTTGTTTGTTCAAATCATGGTCCCCTGGGGTAGGGTAGGGCCACAGTAGGGGGATCAAATTTTACATAGGAATATATAGAAGATATCTTTAAACTTTTTTCTAAAAAACTATGACGCCAGGAAAGCTCAAATTAAAATGGAAGCATCCTCAGGAAGTGAATATTCTTGTTTGTTCAAATCATGGTCCCAAGGGGTAGGGTAGGGCCACAGTAGGGGGATCTAGTTTTACATAGGAATATATAGAGAAAATCTTTAAACTTTCTTCTCAAAAACTATGACGCCAGGAAAGCTCAAATTAAAATGGAAGCATCCTCAGGTAGTGTATGTTTTGGTTTGTTCAAATCATGGTCCCCTGGGGTAGGGTAGGGCCACAGTAGGGGGATCAAGTTTTACATAGGAATATATAGAGGAAATCTTTAAACTTTCTTCTCAAAAACTATGACGCCAGGAAAGCTCAAATTAAAATGGAAGCATCCTCAGGTAGTGTAGATTTTAGTTTGTTCAAATCATGGTCCCCTGGGGTAGGGTAGGGCCACAGTAGGGGGATCAAGTTTTACATAGGAATATATAGAGAAAATCTTTAAACTTTCTTCTCAAAAACTATGACGCCAGGAAAGCTCAAATTAAAATGGAAGCATCCTCAGGTAGTGTAGATTTTAGTTTGTTCAAATCATGGTCCCCGGGGGAAGGGTTGGGCCACAGTAGGGGGATCAAGTTTTACATAGGAATATATAGAGAAAATCTTTAAAGTTTCTTCTAAAAAACTATGACGCCAGGAAAGCTCAAATTAAAATGGAAGCATCCTCAGGAAGCAAATATTCTTGTTTGTTCAAATCATGGTCCCTGGGGGTAGGGTACGGCTACAGTAGGGGGATCAAGTTTTACATAGGAATATATAGTGAAAATCTTTAAACTTTCTTCTCAAAAACTATGACGCCAGGAAAGGTCAAATTAAAATGGAAGCATCCTCAGGTAGTGTAGATTTTAGTTTGTTCAAATCATGGTCCCCGGGGGTAGGGTTGGGCCACAGTAGGGGGATCAAGTTTTACATAGGAATATATAGAGAAAATCTTTAAACTTTCTTCTCAAAAACTATGACGCCAGGAAAGCTCAAATTAAAATGGAAGCATCCTCGGGAAGTGAATATTCTTTTTTGTTCAAATCATGGTCCCCGGGGGAAGGGTAGGGCCACAGTAGGGGGATCAAGTTTTACATAGGAACATATAGAGGAAATCTTTAAACTTTCTTCTCAAAAACTATGACGCCAGGAAAGCTCAAATTAAAATGGAAGCATCCTCAGGAAGTGAATATTCTTGTTTATTCAAATCATGGTCCCCTGGGGTAGGGTACGGCCACAGTAGGGGGATCAAGTTTTACATAGGAATATATAGAGAAAATCTTTAAACTTTCTTCCCAAAAACTATGACGCCTGGAAAGCTGAAATTAAAATGGAAGCATCCTCAGGTAGTGTAGATTTTAGTTTGTTCAAATCATGGTCCCCGGGGGAAGGGTTGGGCCACAGTAGGGGGATCAAGTTTTACATAGGAATATATAGAGAAAATCTTTAAACTTTCTTCTCAAAAACTATGACGCCAGGAAAGCTCAAATTAAAATGGAAGCATCCTCAGGAAGTGAATATTCTTGTTTATTCATATCATGGTCCTCTGGGGTAGGGTAGGGCCACAGTAGGGGGATCAAATTTTACATAGGAATATATAGAGGAAATCTTTAAACTTTCTTCTCAAAAACTATGACGCCAGGAAAGCTCAAATTAAAATGGAAGCATCCTCAGGAAGTGAATATTCTTGTTTGTTCAAATAATGGTCCCAAGGGGTAGGGTAGGGCCACAGTAGGGGGATCAAGTTTTACATAGGAATATATAGAGAAAATCTTTAAACTTTCTTCTTAAAAACTATGACGCCAGGAAAGCTCAAATTAAAATGGAAGCATCCTCAGGAAGTGAATATTCTTGTTTGTTCAAATCATGGTCCCCGGGGGAACGGTAAGGCCACAGTAGGGGGATCAAGTTTTACATAGGAATATATAGAGGAAATCTTTAAACTTTCTTCTCAAAAACTCTGACGCCAGGAAAGCTCAAATTAAAATGGAAGCATACTCAGGTAGTGTAGATTTTAGTTTGTTCAAATCATGGTCCCCGGGGGTAGGGTTAGGCCACAGTAGGGGGATCAAGTTTTACATAGGAATATATAGAGAAAATCTTTAAACTTTCTTCTAAAAACTATGACGCCAGGAAAGCTCAAATTAAAATGGAAGCATCCTCAGGTAGTGTAGATTTTAGTTTGTTCAAATCATGGTCCCCGGGGGTAGGGTTGGGCCACAGTAGGGGGATCAAGTTTTACATAGGAATATATAGAGAAAATCTTTAAACTTTCTTCTCAAAAACTATGACGCCAGGAAAGCTCAAATTAAAATGGAAGCATCCTCAGGAAGTGAATATTCTTGTTTGTTCAAATCATAGTCCCCGGGGGTAGGGTTGGGCCACAGTAGGGGGATCAAATTTTACATAGGAATATATAGAAGAAATTTTAAAACTTTCTTCTCAAAACCTATGACGCCAGGAAAGGTCAAATTAAAATGGAAGCATCTTCGAGAAGTGAATATTCTTGTTTGTTCAAATCATGGTCCCCTGGGGTAGGCCACAGTAGGGGGATCAAATTATACATAGGAATACATAGAGAAAATCTTTAAACTTTCTTCTCAAAACCTATGACGCCAGGAAAGCTCAAATTAAAATGGAAGCATCCTTAGGAAGTGAATATTCTTGTTTGTTCAAATCATGGTCCCCGGGGGTAGGGTAGGGCCACAGTAGGGGGATCAAGTTTTACATAGGAATATATAGAGAAAATCTTTAAACTTTCTTCTCAAAAACTATGACGCCAGGAAAGCTCAAATTAAAATGGAAGCATCCTCAGGTAGTGTAGATTTTAGTTTGTTCAAATCATGGTCCCCGGAGGAAGGGTAGGGCCACAGTAGGGGGATCAAATTTTACATAGGAATATATAGAGGAAATCTTTAAACTTTCTTCTCAAAAACTATGACGCCAGGAAAGCTCAAATTAAAATGGAAGCATCCTCAAGAAAAGAGTATTTTTGTTTGTTCAAATCATGGTCCCCTGGGGTAGGGTAGGGCCACAGTAGGGGTATCAAATTTTACATAGGAATATATAGAAGATATCTTTAAACTTTTTTCTAAAAAACTATGACGCCAGGAAAGCTCAAATTAAAATGGAAGCATCCTCAGGAAGTGAATATTCTTGTTTGTTCAAATCATGGTCCCAAGGGGTAGGGTAGGGCCACAGTAGGGGGATCTAGTTTTACATAGGAATATATAGAGAAAATCTTTAAACTTTCTTCTCAAAAACTATGACGCCAGGAAAGCTCAAATTAAAATGGAAGCATCCTCAGGTAGTGTATGTTTTGGTTTGTTCAAATCATGGTCCCCTGGGGTAGGGTAGGGCCACAGTAGGGGGATCAAGTTTTACATAGGAATATATAGAGGAAATCTTTAAACTTTCTTCTCAAAAACTATGACGCAAGGAAAGCTCAAATTAAAATGGAAGCATCCTCAGGTAGTGTAGATTTTAGTTTGTTCAAATCATGGTCCCCTGGGGTAGGGTAGGGCCACAGTAGGGGGATCAAGTTTTACATTGGAATATATAGAGAAAATCTTTAAACTTTCTTCACAAAAACTATGACGCCAGGAAAGCTCAAATTAAAATGGAAGCATCCTCAGGTAGTGTAGATTTTAGTTTGTTCAAATCATGGTCCCCGGGGGAAGGGTAGGGCCACAGTAGGGGGATCAAGTTTTACATAGGAATATATAGAGAAAATCTTTAAACTTTCTTCTCAAAAACTATGACGCCAGGAAAGCTCAAATTAAAATGGAAGCATCCTCAGGTAGTGTAGATTTTAGTTTGTTCAAATCATGGTCCCCGGGGGAAGGGTTGGGCCACAGTAGGGGGATCAAGTTTTACATAGGAATATATAGAGAAAATCTTTAAAGTTTCTTCTAAAAAACTATGACGCCAGGAAAGCTCAAATTAAAATGGAAGCATCCTCAGGAAGCAAATATTCTTGTTTGTTCAAATCATGGTCCCTGGGGGTAGGGTACGGCTACAGTAGGGGGATCAAGTTTTACATAGGAATATATAGTGAAAATCTTTAAACTTTCTTCTCAAAAACTATGACGCCAGGAAAGCTCAAATTAAAATGGAAGCATCCTCAGGTAGTGTAGATTTTAGTTTGTTCAAATCATGGTCCCCGGGGGTAGGGTTGGGCCACAGTAGGGGGATCAAGTTTTACATAGGAATATATAGAGAAAATCTTTAAACTTTCTTCTCAAAAACTATGACGCCAGGAAAGCTCAAATTAAAATGGAAGCATCCTCGGGAAGTGAATATTCTTTTTTGTTCAAATCATGGTCCCCGGGGGAAGGGTAGGGCCACAGTAGGGGGATCAAGTTTTACATAGGAACATATAGAGGAAATCTTTAAACTTTCTTCTCAAAAACTATGACGCCAGGAAAGCTCAAATTAAAATGGAAGCATCCTCAGGAAGTGAATATTCTTGTTTATTCAAATCATGGTCCCCTGGGGTAGGGTACGGCCACAGTAGGGGGATCAAGTTTTACATAGGAATATATAGAGAAAATCTTTAAACTTTCTTCCCAAAAACTATGACGCCTGGAAAGCTGAAATTAAAATGGAAGCATCCTCAGGTAGTGTAGATTTTAGTTTGTTCAAATCATGGTCCCCGGGGGAAGGGTTGGGCCACAGTAGGGGGATCAAGTTTTACATAGGAATATATTGAGAAAATCTTTAAACTTTCTTCTAAAAAAGTATGACGCCAGGAAAGGTCAAATTAAAATGGAAGCATCCTCAGGAAGTGAATATTCTTTTTTGTTCAAATCATGGTCCCCGGGGGAAGGGTAAGGCCACAGTAGGGGGATCAAGTTTTACATAGGAATATATAGAGGAAATCTTTAAACTTTCTTCTCAAAAACTATGACGCCAAGAAAGCTCAAATTAAAATGGAAGCATCTTCAGGATGTGAATATTCTTGTTTGTTCAAGTCATGGTCAACGTGGGTAGGGTAGGGCCACAGTAAGGGAATCAAGTTTTACATAGGGATATATAGAGAAAATCTTTAAACTTTCTTCCCAAAAACTATAACGCCAGGAAAGCTCAAATTAAAATGGAACCATCTTCGAGAAGTGAATATTCTTGTTTGTTCAAATCATGGTCCCCTGGGGTAGGGTTAGGCCACAGTAGGGGGATCAAATTATACATAGGAATACATAGAGAAAATCTTTAAACTTTCTTCTCAAAAACTATGACGCCAGGAAAGCTCAAATTAAAATGGAAGCATCCTCAGGTAGTGTAGATTTTAGTTTGTTCAAATCATGGTCCCCGGAGGAAGGGTAGGGCCACAGTAGGGGGATCAAGTTTTACATAGGAATATAAAGAGGAAATCTTTAAACTTTCTTCTCAAAAACTATGACGCCAGGAAAGCTCAAATTAAAATGGAAGCATCCTCAAGAAGTGAGTATTTTTGTTTGTTCAAATCATGGTCCCCGGGGGTAGGGTAGGGCCAAAGTAGGGGGATCAAATTTTACATAGGAATATATAGAAGATATCTTTAAACTTTTTTCTAAAAAACTATGACGCCAGGAAAGCTCAAATTAAAATGGAAGCATCCTCAGGAAGTGAATATTCTTGTTTGTTCAAATCATGGTCCCAAGGGGTAGGGTAGGGCCACAGTAGGGGGATCTAGTTTTACATAGGAATATATAGAGAAAATCTTTAAACTTTCTTCTCAAAAACTATGACGCCAGGAAAGCTCAAATTAAAATGGAAGCATCCTCAGGTAGTGTGTATTTTGGTTTGTTCAAATCATGGTCCCCTGGGGTAGGGTAGGACCACAGTAGGGGGATCAAGTTTTACATAGGAATATATAGAGGAAATCTTTAAACTTTCTTCTCAAAAACTATGACGCCAGGAAAGCTAAAATTAAAATGGAAGCATCCTCAGGTAGTGTAGATTTTAGTTTGTTCAAATCATGGTCCCCTGGGGTGGGGTAGGGCCACAGTAGGGGGATCAAGTTTTACATTGGAATATATAGAGAAAATCTTTAAACTTTCTTCACAAAAACTATGACGCCAGGAAAGCTCAAATTAAAATGGAAGCATCCTCAGGTAGTGTAGATTTTAGTTTGTTCAAATCATGGTCCCCGGGGGAAGGGTAGGGCCACAGTAGGGGGATCAAGTTTTACATAGGAATATATAGAGAAAATCTTTAAACTTTCTTCTCAAAAACTATGACGCCAGGAAAGCTCAAATTAAAATGGAAGCATCCTCAGGTAGTGTAGATTTTAGTTTGTTCAAATCATGGTCCCCGGGGGAAGGGTTGGGCCACAGTAGGGGGATCAAGTTTTACATAGGAATATATAGAGGAAATCTTTAAAGTTTCTTCTAAAAAACTATGACGCCAGGAAAGCTCAAATTAAAATGGAAGCATCCTCAGGAAGCAAATATTCTTGTTTGTTCAAATCATGGTCCCTGGGGGTAGGGTACGGCTACAGTAGGGGGATCAAGTTTTACATAGGAATATATAGTGAAAATCTTTTAACTTTCTTCTCAAAAACTATGACGCCAGGAAAGCTCAAATTAAAATGGAAGCATCCTCAGGTAGTGTAGATTTTAGTTTGTTCAAATCATGGTCCCCGGGGGTAGGGTTGGGCCACAGTAGGGGGATCAAGTTTTACATAGGAATATATAGAGAAAATCTTTAAACTTTCTTCTCAAAAACTATGACGCCAGGAAAGCTCAAATTAAAATGGAAGCATCCTCGGGAAGTGAATATTCTTTTTTGTTCAAATCATGGTCCCCGGGGGAAGGGAAGGGCCACAGTAGGGGGATCAAGTTTTACATAGGAACATATAGAGGAAATCTTTAAACTTTCTTCTCAAAAACTATGACGCCAGGAAAGCTCAAATTAAAATGGAAGCATCCTCAGGAAGCGAATATTCTTGTTTATTCAAATCATGGTCCCCTGGGGTAGGGTACGGCCACAGTAGGGGAATCAAGTTTTACATAGGAATATATAGAGAAAATCTTTAAACTTTCTTCTCAAAAACTATGACGCCAGGAAAGCTCAAATTAAAATGGAAGCATCCTCAGGTAGTGTAGATTTTAGTTTGTTCAAATCATGGTCCCCGGGGGAAGGGTTGGGCCACAGTAGGGGGATCAAGTTTTACATAGGAATATATTGAGAAAATCTTTAAACTTTCTTCTAAAAAAGTATGACGCCAGGAAAGGTCAAATTAAAATGGAAGCATCCTCAGGAAGTGAATATTCTTTTTTGTTCAAATCATGGTCCCCGGGGGAAGGGTAAGGCCACAGTAGGGGGATCAAGTTTTACATAGGAATGTATAGAGGAAATCTTTAAACTTTCTTCTCAAAAACTATGACGCCAGGAAAGCTCAAATTAAAATGGAAGCATCCTCAGGATGTGAATATTCTTGTTTGTTCAATCATGGTCCCCGTGGGTAGGGTAGGGCCACAGTAAGGGAATCAAGTTTTACATAGGGATATATAGAGAAAATCTTTTAACTTTCTTCTCAAAAATTATGACGCCAGGAAAGCTCAAATTAAAATGGAAGCATCCTCAGGAAGTGAATATTCTTGTTTATTCAAATCATGGTCCCCTGGGGTAGGGTAGGGCCACAGTAGGGGGATCAAATTTTACATAGGAATATATAGAGGAAATCTTTAAACTTTCTTCTCAAAAACTATGACGCCAGGAAAGCTCAAATTAAAATGGAAGCATCCTCAGGTAGTGTAGATTTTAGTTTGTTCAAATCATGGTTCCCGGAGGTAGGGTTGGGCCACAGTAAGGGGATCAAGTTTTACATAGGAATATATAGAGGAAATCTTTAAACTTTCTTCTCAAAAACTATGACGCCAGGAAAGCTCAAATTAAAATGGAAGCATCCTCAGGTAGTGTAGATTTTAGTTTGTTCAAATCATGGTTCCCGGAGGTAGGGTTGGGCCACAGTAGGGGGATCAAGTTTTACATAGGAATATATAGAGAAAATCTTTAAACTTTCTTCCCAAAAACTATGACGCCTGGAAAGGTGAAATTAAATTGGAAGCATCCTCAGGTAGTGTAGATTTTAGTTTGTTTAAATCATGGTCCCCGGGGGTAGGGTAGGGCCACAGTAGGGGGATCAAGTTTTACATAGGAATATATAGAGAAAATCTTTAAACTTTCTTCCCAAAAACTATGACGCCTGGAAAGGTGAAATTAAATTGGAAGCATCCTCAGGTAGTGTAGATTTTAGTTTGTTTAAATCATGGTCCCCGGGGGTAGGGTAGGGCCACAGTAGGGGGATCAAGTTTTACATAGGAATATATAGAGAAAATCTTTAAACTTTCTTCCCAAAAACTATGACGCCTGGAAAGCTGAAATTAAAATGGAAGCATCCTCAGGTAGTGTAGATTTTAGTTTGTTTAAATCATGGTCCCCGGGGGTAGGGTTGGGCCACAGTAGGGGGATCAAGTTTTACATAGGAATATATAGAGAAAATCTTTAAACTTTCTTCTCAAAAACTATGACGCCAGGAAAGCTCAAATTAAAATGGAAGCATCCACAAGAAGTGAGTATTTTTGTTTGTTCAAATCATGGTCCCCGGGGGTAAGGTAGGGCCACAGTAGGGGGATCAAATTTTACATAGGAATATATAGAGGAAATCTTTAAAGTTTCTTCTAAAAAACTATGACGCCAGGAAAGCTCAAATTAAAATGGAAGCATCCTCAGGAAGCAAATATTCTTGTTTGTTCAAATCATGGTCCCTGGGGGTAGGGTACGGCTACAGTAGGGGGATCAAGTTTTACATAGGAATATATTGTGAAAATCTTTTAACTTTCTTCTCAAAAACTATGACGCCAGGAAAGCTCAAATTAAAATGGAAGCATCCTCGGGAAGTGAATATTCTTTTTTGTTCAAATCATGGTCCCCGGGGGAAGGGAAGGGCCACAGTAGGGGGATCAAGTTTTACATAGGAACATATAGAGGAAATCTTTAAACTTTCTTCTCAAAAACTATGACGCCAGGAAAGGTCAAATTAAAATGGAAGCATCCTCAGGAAGTGAATATTCTTTTTTGTTCAAATCATGGTCCCCGGGGGAAGGGTAAGGCCACAGTAGGGGGATCAAGTTTTACATAGGAATATATTGAGGAAATCTTTAAACTTTCTTCTCAAAAACTATGACGCCAAGAAAGCTCAAATTAAAATGGAAGCATCTTCAGGATGTGAATATTCTTGTTTGTTCAAGTCATGGTCAACGTGGGTAGGGTAGGGCCACAGTAAGGGAATCAAGTTTTACATAGGGATATATAGAGAAAATCTTTAAACTTTCTTCCCAAAAACTATAACGCCAGGAAAGCTCAAATTAAAATGGAACCATCTTCGAGAAGTGAATATTCTTGTTTGTTCAAATCATGGTCCCCTGGGGTAGGGTTAGGCCACAGTAGGGGGATCAAATTATACATAGGAATACATAGAGAAAATCTTTAAACTTTCTTCTCAAAAACTATGACGCCAGGAAAGCTCAAATTAAAATGGAAGCATCCTCAGGTAGTGTAGATTTTAGTTTGTTCAAATCATGGTCCCCGGAGGAAGGGTAGGGCCACAGTAGGGGGATCAAGTTTTACATAGGAATATATAGAGGAAATCTTTAAACTTTCTTCTCAAAAACTATGACGCCAGGAAAGCTCAAATTAAAATGGAAGCATCCTCAAGAAGTGAGTATTTTTGTTTGTTCAAATCATGGTCCCCGGGGGTAGGGTAGGGCCAAAGTAGGGGGATCAAATTTTACATAGGAATATATAGAAGATATCTTTAAACTTTTTTCTAAAAAACTATGACGCCAGGAAAGCTCAAATTAAAATGGAAGCATCCTCAGGAAGTGAATATTCTTGTTTGTTCAAATCATGGTCCCAAGGGGTAGGGTAGGGCCACAGTAGGGGGATCTAGTTTTACATAGGAATATATAGAGAAAATCTTTAAACTTTCTTCTCAAAAACTATGACGCCAGGAAAGCTCAAATTAAAATGGAAGCATCCTCAGGTAGTGTGTATTTTGGTTTGTTCAAATCATGGTCCCCTGGGGTAGGGTAGGACCACAGTAGGGGGATCAAGTTTTACATAGGAATATATAGAGGAAATCTTTAAACTTTCTTCTCAAAAACTATGACGCCAGGAAAGCTAAAATTAAAATGGAAGCATCCTCAGGTAGTGTAGATTTTAGTTTGTTCAAATCATGGTCCCCTGGGGTGGGGTAGGGCCACAGTAGGGGGATCAAGTTTTACATTGGAATATATAGAGAAAATCTTTAAACTTTCTTCACAAAAACTATGACGCCAGGAAAGCTCAAATTAAAATGGAAGCATCCTCAGGTAGTGTAGATTTTAGTTTGTTCAAATCATGGTCCCCGGGGGAAGGGTAGGGCCACAGTAGGGGGATCAAGTTTTACATAGGAATATATAGAGAAAATCTTTAAACTTTTTCTCAAAAACTATGACGCCAGGAAAGCTCAAATTAAAATGGAAGCATCCTCAGGTAGTGTAGATTTTAGTTTGTTCAAATCATGGTCCCCGGGGGAAGGGTTGGGCCACAGTAGGGGGATCAAGTTTTACATAGGAATATATAGAGGAAATCTTTAAAGTTTCTTCTAAAAAACTATGACGCCAGGAAAGCTCAAATTAAAATGGAAGCATCCTCAGGAAGCAAATATTCTTGTTTGTTCAAATCATGGTCCCTGGGGGTAGGGTACGGCTACAGTAGGGGGATCAAGTTTTACATAGGAATATATAGTGAAAATCTTTTAACTTTCTTCTCAAAAACTATGACGCCAGGAAAGCTCAAATTAAAATGGAAGCATCCTCAGGTAGTGTAGATTTTAGTTTGTTCAAATCATGGTCCCCGGGGGTAGGGTTGGGCCACAGTAGGGGGATCAAGTTTTACATAGGAATATATAGAGAAAATCTTTAAACTTTCTTCTCAAAAACTATGACGCCAGGAAAGCTCAAATTAAAATGGAAGCATCCTCGGGAAGTGAATATTCTTTTTTGTTCAAATCATGGTCCCCGGGGGAAGGGAAGGGCCACAGTAGGGGGATCAAGTTTTACATAGGAACATATAGAGGAAATCTTTAAACTTTCTTCTCAAAAACTATGACGCCAGGAAAGCTCAAATTAAAATGGAAGCATCCTCAGGAAGCGAATATTCTTGTTTATTCAAATCATGGTCCCCTGGGGTAGGGTACGGCCACAGTAGGGGAATCAAGTTTTACATAGGAATATATAGAGAAAATCTTTAAACTTTCTTCTCAAAAACTATGACGCCAGGAAAGCTCAAATTAAAATGGAAGCATCCTCAGGTAGTGTAGATTTTAGTTTGTTCAAATCATGGTCCCCGGGGGAAGGGTTGGGCCACAGTAGGGGGATCAAGTTTTACATAGGAATATATTGAGAAAATCTTTAAACTTTCTTCTAAAAAAGTATGACGCCAGGAAAGGTCAAATTAAAATGGAAGCATCCTCAGGAAGTGAATATTCTTTTTTGTTCAAATCATGGTCCCCGGGGGAAGGGTAAGGCCACAGTAGGGGGATCAAGTTTTACATAGGAATGTATAGAGGAAATCTTTAAACTTTCTTCTCAAAAACTATGACGCCAGGAAAGCTCAAATTAAAATGGAAGCATCCTCAGGATGTGAATATTCTTGTTTGTTCAATCATGGTCCCCGTGGGTAGGGTAGGGCCACAGTAAGGGAATCAAGTTTTACATAGGGATATATAGAGAAAATCTTTTAACTTTCTTCTCAAAAATTATGACGCCAGGAAAGCTCAAATTAAAATGGAAGCATCCTCAGGAAGTGAATATTCTTGTTTATTCAAATCATGGTCCCCTGGGGTAGGGTAGGGCCACAGTAGGGGGATCAAATTTTACATAGGAATATATAGAGGAAATCTTTAAACTTTCTTCTCAAAAACTATGACGCCAGGAAAGCTCAAATTAAAATGGAAGCATCCTCAGGTAGTGTAGATTTTAGTTTGTTCAAATCATGGTTCCCGGAGGTAGGGTTGGGCCACAGTAAGGGGATCAAGTTTTACATAGGAATATATAGAGGAAATCTTTAAACTTTCTTCTCAAAAACTATGACGCCAGGAAAGCTCAAATTAAAATGGAAGCATCCTCAGGTAGTGTAGATTTTAGTTTGTTCAAATCATGGTTCCCGGAGGTAGGGTTGGGCCACAGTAGGGGGATCAAGTTTTACATAGGAATATATAGAGAAAATCTTTAAACTTTCTTCCCAAAAACTATGACGCCTGGAAAGGTGAAATTAAATTGGAAGCATCCTCAGGTAGTGTAGATTTTAGTTTGTTTAAATCATGGTCCCCGGGGGTAGGGTAGGGCCACAGTAGGGGGATCAAGTTTTACATAGGAATATATAGAGAAAATCTTTAAACTTTCTTCCCAAAAACTATGACGCCTGGAAAGGTGAAATTAAATTGGAAGCATCCTCAGGTAGTGTAGATTTTAGTTTGTTTAAATCATGGTCCCCGGGGGTAGGGTAGGGCCACAGTAGGGGGATCAAGTTTTACATAGGAATATATAGAGAAAATCTTTAAACTTTCTTCCCAAAAACTATGACGCCTGGAAAGCTGAAATTAAAATGGAAGCATCCTCAGGTAGTGTAGATTTTAGTTTGTTTAAATCATGGTCCCCGGGGGTAGGGTTGGGCCACAGTAGGGAGATCAAGTTTTACATAGGAATATATAGAGAAAATCTTTAAACTTTCTTCTCAAAAACTATGACGCCAGGAAAGCTCAAATTAAAATGGAAGCATCCTCAAGAAGTGAGTATTTTTGTTTGTTCAAATCATGGTCCCCGGGGGTAGGGTAGGGCCACAGTAGGGGGATCAAATTTTACATAGGAATATATAGAGGAAATCTTTAAAGTTTCTTCTAAAAAACTATGACGCCAGGAAAGCTCAAATTAAAATGGAAGCATCCTCAGGAAGCAAATATTCTTGTTTGTTCAAATCATGGTCCCTGGGGGTAGGGTACGGCTACAGTAGGGGGATCAAGTTTTACATAGGAATATATAGTGAAAATCTTTTAACTTTCTTCTCAAAAACTATGACGCCAGGAAAGCTCAAATTAAAATGGAAGCATCCTCAGGTAGTGTAGATTTTAGTTTGTTCAAATCATGGTCCCCGGGGGTAGGGTTGGGCCACAGTAGGGGGATCAAGTTTTACATAGGAATATATAGAGAAAATCTTTAAACTTTCTTCTCAAAAACTATGACGCCAGGAAAGCTCAAATTAAAATGGAAGCATCCTCGGGAAGTGAATATTCTTTTTTGTTCAAATCATGGTCCCCGGGGGAAGGGAAGGGCCACAGTAGGGGGATCAAGTTTTACATAGGAACATATAGAGGAAATCTTTAAACTTTCTTCTCAAAAACTATGACGCCAGGAAAGCTCAAATTAAAATGGAAGCATCCTCAGGAAGCGAATATTCTTGTTTATTCAAATCATGGTCCCCTGGGGTAGGGTACGGCCACAGTAGGGGAATCAAGTTTTACATAGGAATATATAGAGAAAATCTTTAAACTTTCTTCTCAAAAACTATGACGCCAGGAAAGCTCAAATTAAAATGGAAGCATCCTCAGGTAGTGTAGATTTTAGTTTGTTCAAATCATGGTCCCCGGGGGAAGGGTTGGGCCACAGTAGGGGGATCAAGTTTTACATAGGAATATATTGAGAAAATCTTTAAACTTTCTTCTAAAAAAGTATGACGCCAGGAAAGGTCAAATTAAAATGGAAGCATCCTCAGGAAGTGAATATTCTTTTTTGTTCAAATCATGGTCCCCGGGGGAAGGGTAAGGCCACAGTAGGGGGATCAAGTTTTACATAGGAATGTATAGAGGAAATCTTTAAACTTTCTTCTCAAAAACTATGACGCCAGGAAAGCTCAAATTAAAATGGAAGCATCCTCAGGATGTGAATATTCTTGTTTGTTCAATCATGGTCCCCGTGGGTAGGGTAGGGCCACAGTAAGGGAATCAAGTTTTACATAGGGATATATAGAGAAAATCTTTTAACTTTCTTCTCAAAAATTATGACGCCAGGAAAGCTCAAATTAAAATGGAAGCATCCTCAGGAAGTGAATATTCTTGTTTATTCAAATCATGGTCCCCTGGGGTAGGGTAGGGCCACAGTAGGGGGATCAAATTTTACATAGGAATATATAGAGGAAATCTTTAAACTTTCTTCTCAAAAACTATGACGCCAGGAAAGCTCAAATTAAAATGGAAGCATCCTCAGGTAGTGTAGATTTTAGTTTGTTCAAATCATGGTTCCCGGAGGTAGGGTTGGGCCACAGTAAGGGGATCAAGTTTTACATAGGAATATATAGAGGAAATCTTTAAACTTTCTTCTCAAAAACTATGACGCCAGGAAAGCTCAAATTAAAATGGAAGCATCCTCAGGTAGTGTAGATTTTAGTTTGTTCAAATCATGGTTCCCGGAGGTAGGGTTGGGCCACAGTAGGGGGATCAAGTTTTACATAGGAATATATAGAGAAAATCTTTAAACTTTCTTCCCAAAAACTATGACGCCTGGAAAGGTGAAATTAAATTGGAAGCATCCTCAGGTAGTGTAGATTTTAGTTTGTTTAAATCATGGTCCCCGGGGGTAGGGTAGGGCCACAGTAGGGGGATCAAGTTTTACATAGGAATATATAGAGAAAATCTTTAAACTTTCTTCCCAAAAACTATGACGCCTGGAAAGGTGAAATTAAATTGGAAGCATCCTCAGGTAGTGTAGATTTTAGTTTGTTTAAATCATGGTCCCCGGGGGTAGGGTAGGGCCACAGTAGGGGGATCAAGTTTTACATAGGAATATATAGAGAAAATCTTTAAACTTTCTTCCCAAAAACTATGACGCCTGGAAAGCTGAAATTAAAATGGAAGCATCCTCAGGTAGTGTAGATTTTAGTTTGTTTAAATCATGGTCCCCGGGGGTAGGGTTGGGCCACAGTAGGGGGATCAAGTTTTACATAGGAATATATAGAGAAAATCTTTAAACTTTCTTCTCAAAAACTATGACGCCAGGAAAGCTCAAATTAAAATGGAAGCATCCTCAAGAAGTGAGTATTTTTGTTTGTTCAAATCATGGTCCCCGGGGGTAGGGTAGGGCCACAGTAGGGGGATCAAATTTTACATAGGAATATATAGAAGATATCTTTAAACTTTTTTCTAAAAAACTATGACGCCAGGAAAGCTCAAATTAAAATGGAAGCATACTCAGGTAGTGTAGATTTTAGTTTGTTCAAATCATGGTCCCCGGGGGTAGGGTTGGGCCACAGTAGGGGGATCAAGTTTTACATAGGAATATATAGAGGAAATCTTTAAACTTTCTTCTCAAAAACTATGACGCCAGGAAAGCTCAAATTAAAATGGATGCATCCTCAGGAAGTGAATATTCTTGTTTGTTCAAATCATGGTCCCCGGGGGAAGGGTTGGGCCACAGTAGGGGGATCAAGTTTTACATAGGGATATATAGAGAAAATCTTTAAACTTTCTTCTCAAAAATTATGACGCCAGGAAAGCTCCAATTAAAATGGAAGCATCCTCAGGAAGTGAATATTCTTGTTTATTCAAATCATGGTCCCCTGAGGTAGGGTAGGGCCACAGTAGGGGGATCAAATTTTACATAGGAATATATAGAGGAAATCTTTAAACTTTCTTCTCAAAAACTATGACGCCAGGAAAGCTCAAATTAAAATGGAAGCATCCTCAGGTAGTGTAGATTTTAGTTTGTTTAAATCATGGTTCCCGGAGGTAGGGTTGGGCCACAGTAGGGGGATCAAGTTTTACGTAGGAATATATAGAGGAAATCTTTAAACTTTCTTCTTAAAAACTATGACGCCAGGAAAGCTCAAATTAAAATGGAAGCATCCTCAGGAAGCGAATATTCTTGTTTGTTCAAATCATGGTCCCCGGGGGTAGGGTAGGGCCACAGTAGGGGGATCAAGTTTTACATAGGAATATATAGAGAAAATCTTTAAACTTTCTTCCCAAAAACTATGACGCCTGGAAAGGTGAAATTAAATTGGAAGCATCCTCAGGTAGTGTAGATTTTAGTTTGTTTAAATCATGGTCCCCGGGGGTAGGGTTGGGCCACAGTAGGGGGATCAAGTTTTACATAGGAATATATAGAGAAAATCTTTAAACTTTCTTCTCAAAAACTATGACGCCAGGAAAGCTCAAATTAAAATGGAAGCATCCTCAGGAAGTGAATATTCTTGTTTATTCAAATCATGGTCCCCTGGGGTAGGGTAGGGCCACAGTAGGGGGATCAAATTTTACATAGGAATATATAGAGGAAATCTTTAAACTTTCTTCTCAAAAACTATGACGCCAGGAAAGCTCAAATTAAAATGGAAGCATCCTCAGGTAGTGTAGATTTTAGTTTGTTCAAATCATGGTCCCAAGGGGTAGGGTAGGGCCACAGTAGGGGGATCAAGTTTTACATAGGAATATATTGAGAAAATCTTTAAACTTTCTTCTAAAAACTATGACGCCAGGAAAGCTCAAATTAAAATGGAAGCATCCTCAGGAAGTGAATATTCTTGTTTGTTCAAATCATGGTCCCCGGGGGAAGGGTAAGGCCACAGTAGGGGGATCAAGTTTTACATAGGAATATATAGAGGAAATCTTTAAACTTTCTTCTCAAAAACTATGACGCCAGGAAAGCTCAAATTAAAATGGAAGCATCCTCAGGTAGTGTAGATTTTAGTTTGTTCAAATCATGGTCCCCGGGGGTAGGGTTAGGCCACAGTAGGGGGATCAAGTTTTACATAGGAATATATAGAGAAAATCTTTAAACTTTCTTCTAAAAACTATGACGCCAGGAAAGCTCAAATTAAAATGGAAGCATCCTCAGGTAGTGTAGATTTTAGTTTGTTTAAATCATGGTCCCCGGGGGTAGGGTTGGGCCACAGTAGGGGGATCAAGTTTTACATAGGAATATATAGAGAAAATCTTTAAACTTTCTTCTCAAAAACTATGACGCCAGGAAAGCTCAAATTAAAATGGAAGCATCCTCAGGAAGTGAATATTCTTGTTTGTTCAAATCATAGTCCCCGGGGGTAGGGTTGGGCCACAGTAGGGGGATCAAATTTTACATAGGAATATATAGAAGAAATTTTAAAACTTTCTTCTCAAAACCCATGACGCCAGGAAAGCTGAAATTAAAATGGAAGCATCCTCGAGAAGTGAATATTCTTGTTTGTTCAAATCATAGTCCCCTGGGGTAGGGTTAAGCCACAGTAGGGGGATCAAATTTTACATAGGAACACATAGAGAAAATCTTTAAACTTTCTTCTCAAAACCTATGACGCCAGGAAAGCTCAAATTAAAATGGAAGCATCCTCAGGAAGTGAATATTCCTGTTTGTTCAAATCATGGTCCCCGAGGGTAGGGTAGGGCCACAGTAGGGGGATCAAGTTTTACATAGGAATATATGGAGAAAATCTTTAAACTTTCTTCTCAAAAACTATGACGCCAGGAAAGCTCAAATTAAAATGGAAGCATCCTCAGGTAGTGTAGATTTTAGTTTGTTCAAATCATGGTCCCCGGGGGAAGGGTAGGGCCACAGTAGGGGGATCAAGTTTTACATAGGAATATATAGAGAAAATCTTTAAACTTTCTTCTCAAAAACTATGACGCCAGGAAAGCTCAAATTAAAATGGAAGCATCCTCAAGAAGTAAGTATTTTTGTTTGTTCAAATCATGGTCCCCGGGGGTAGGGTAGGGCCACAGTAGGGGGATCAAATTTTACATAGGAATATATAGAAGATATCTTTAAACTTTTTTCTAAAAAACTATGACGCCAGGAAAGCTCAAATTAAAATGGAAGCATCCTCAGGAAGTGAATATTCTTGTTTGTTCAAATCATGGTCCCAAGGGGTAGGGTAGGGCCACAGTAGGGGGATCAAGTTTTACATAGGAATATATAGAGAAAATCTTTAAACTTTCTTCTCAAAAACTATGACGCCAGGAAAGCTCAAATTAAAATGGAAGCATCCTCAGGTAGTGTATATTTTGGTTTGTTCAAATCATGGTCCCCTGGGGTAGGGTAGGGCCACAGTAGGGGGATCAAGTTTTACATAGGAATATATAGAGGAAATCTTTAAACTTTCTTCTCAAAAACTTCGACGCCAGGAAAGCTCAAATTAAAATGGAAGCATCCTCAGGTAGTGTAGATTTTAGTTTGTTCAAATCATGGTCCCCGGAGGTAGGGTAGGGCCACAGTAGGGGGATCAAGTTTTACATAGGAATATATAGAGGAAATCTTTAAAGTTTCTTCTAAAAAACTATGACGCCAGGAAAGCTCAAATTAAAATGGAAGCATCCTTAGGAAGCAAATATTCTTGTTTGTTCAAATCATGGTCCCTGGGGGTAGGGTACGGCTACAGTAGGGGGATCAAATTTTACATAGGAATATATAGAAGAAATTTTAAAACTTTCTTCTCAAAACCCATGACGCCAGGAAAGCTCAAATTAAAATGGAAGCATTCTCGAGAAGTGAAAATTCTTGTTTGTTCAAATCATAGTCCCCTGGGGTAGGGTTAGGCCACAGTAGGGGGATCAAATTTTACATAGGAACACATAGAGAAAATCTTTAAACTTTCTTCTCAAAACCTATGACGCCAGGAAAGCTCAAATTAAAATGGAAGCATCCTCAGGTAGTGTAGATTTTAGTTTGTTCAAATCATGGTCCCCGGGGGTAGGGTTGGGCCACAGTAGGGGGATCAAGTTTTTACATAGGAATATATAGAGAAAATCTTTAAACTTTCTTCTCAAAAACTATGACGCCAGGAAAGCTCAAATTAAAATGGATGCATCCTCAGGAAGTGAATATTCTTGTTTGTTCAAATCATGGTCCCCGGGGGAAGGGTTGGGCCACAGTAGGGGGATCAAGTTTTACATAGGGATATATAGAGAAAATCTTTAAACTTTCTTCTCAAAAATTATGACGCCAGGAAAGCTCCAATTAAAATGGAAGCATCCTCAGGAAGTGAATATTCTTGTTTATTCAAATCATGGTCCCCTGAGGTAGGGTAGGGCCACAGTAGGGGGATCAAATTTTACATAGGAATATATAGAGGAAATCTTTAAACTTTCTTCTCAAAAACTATGACGCCAGGAAAGCTCAAATTAAAATGGAAGCATCCTCAGGTAGTGTAGATTTTAGTTTGTTTAAATCATGGTTCCCGGAGGTAGGGTTGGGCCACAGTAGGGGGATCAAGTTTTACGTAGGAATATATAGAGGAAATCTTTAAACTTTCTTCTTAAAAACTATGACGCCAGGAAAGCTCAAATTAAAATGGAAGCATCCTCAGGAAGCGAATATTCTTGTTTGTTCAAATCATGGTCCCCGGGGGTAGGGTAGGGCCACAGTAGGGGGATCAAGTTTTACATAGGAATATATAGAGAAAATCTTTAAACTTTCTTCCCAAAAACTATGACGCCTGGAAAGGTGAAATTAAATTGGAAGCATCCTCAGGTAGTGTAGATTTTAGTTTGTTTAAATCATGGTCCCCGGGGGTAGGGTTGGGCCACAGTAGGGGGATCAAGTTTTACATAGGAATATATAGAGAAAATCTTTAAACTTTCTTCTCAAAAACTATGACGCCAGGAAAGCTCAAATTAAAATGGAAGCATCCTCAGGAAGTGAATATTCTTGTTTATTCAAATCATGGTCCCCTGGGGTAGGGTAGGGCCACAGTAGGGGGATCAAATTTTACATAGGAATATATAGAGGAAATCTTTAAACTTTCTTCTCAAAAACTATGACGCCAGGAAAGCTCAAATTAAAATGGAAGCATCCTCAGGTAGTGTAGATTTTAGTTTGTTCAAATCATGGTCCCAAGGGGTAGGGTAGGGCCACAGTAGGGGGATCAAGTTTTACATAGGAATATATTGAGAAAATCTTTAAACTTTCTTCTAAAAACTATGACGCCAGGAAAGCTCAAATTAAAATGGAAGCATCCTCAGGAAGTGAATATTCTTGTTTGTTCAAATCATGGTCCCCGGGGGAAGGGTAAGGCCACAGTAGGGGGATCAAGTTTTACATAGGAATATATAGAGGAAATCTTTAAACTTTCTTCTCAAAAACTATGACGCCAGGAAAGCTCAAATTAAAATGGAAGCATCCTCAGGTAGTGTAGATTTTAGTTTGTTCAAATCATGGTCCCCGGGGGTAGGGTTAGGCCACAGTAGGGGGATCAAGTTTTACATAGGAATATATAGAGAAAATCTTTAAACTTTCTTCTAAAAACTATGACGCCAGGAAAGCTCAAATTAAAATGGAAGCATCCTCAGGTAGTGTAGATTTTAGTTTGTTTAAATCATGGTCCCCGGGGGTAGGGTTGGGCCACAGTAGGGGGATCAAGTTTTACATAGGAATATATAGAGAAAATCTTTAAACTTTCTTCTCAAAAACTATGACGCCAGGAAAGCTCAAATTAAAATGGAAGCATCCTCAGGAAGTGAATATTCTTGTTTGTTCAAATCATAGTCCCCGGGGGTAGGGTTGGGCCACAGTAGGGGGATCAAATTTTACATAGGAATATATAGAAGAAATTTTAAAACTTTCTTCTCAAAACCCATGACGCCAGGAAAGCTGAAATTAAAATGGAAGCATCCTCGAGAAGTGAATATTCTTGTTTGTTCAAATCATAGTCCCCTGGGGTAGGGTTAAGCCACAGTAGGGGGATCAAATTTTACATAGGAACACATAGAGAAAATCTTTAAACTTTCTTCTCAAAACCTATGACGCCAGGAAAGCTCAAATTAAAATGGAAGCATCCTCAGGAAGTGAATATTCCTGTTTGTTCAAATCATGGTCCCCGAGGGTAGGGTAGGGCCACAGTAGGGGGATCAAGTTTTACATAGGAATATATGGAGAAAATCTTTAAACTTTCTTCTCAAAAACTATGACGCCAGGAAAGCTCAAATTAAAATGGAAGCATCCTCAGGTAGTGTAGATTTTAGTTTGTTCAAATCATGGTCCCCGGGGGAAGGGTAGGGCCACAGTAGGGGGATCAAGTTTTACATAGGAATATATAGAGAAAATCTTTAAACTTTCTTCTCAAAAACTATGACGCCAGGAAAGCTCAAATTAAAATGGAAGCATCCTCAAGAAGTAAGTATTTTTGTTTGTTCAAATCATGGTCCCCGGGGGTAGGGTAGGGCCACAGTAGGGGGATCAAATTTTACATAGGAATATATAGAAGATATCTTTAAACTTTTTTCTAAAAAACTATGACGCCAGGAAAGCTCAAATTAAAATGGAAGCATCCTCAGGAAGTGAATATTCTTGTTTGTTCAAATCATGGTCCCAAGGGGTAGGGTAGGGCCACAGTAGGGGGATCAAGTTTTACATAGGAATATATAGAGAAAATCTTTAAACTTTCTTCTCAAAAACTATGACGCCAGGAAAGCTCAAATTAAAATGGAAGCATCCTCAGGTAGTGTATATTTTGGTTTGTTCAAATCATGGTCCCCTGGGGTAGGGTAGGGCCACAGTAGGGGGATCAAGTTTTACATAGGAATATATAGAGGAAATCTTTAAACTTTCTTCTCAAAAACTTCGACGCCAGGAAAGCTCAAATTAAAATGGAAGCATCCTCAGGTAGTGTAGATTTTAGTTTGTTCAAATCATGGTCCCCGGAGGTAGGGTAGGGCCACAGTAGGGGGATCAAGTTTTACATAGGAATATATAGAGGAAATCTTTAAAGTTTCTTCTAAAAAACTATGACGCCAGGAAAGCTCAAATTAAAATGGAAGCATCCTTAGGAAGCAAATATTCTTGTTTGTTCAAATCATGGTCCCTGGGGGTAGGGTACGGCTACAGTAGGGGGATCAAATTTTACATAGGAATATATAGAAGAAATTTTAAAACTTTCTTCTCAAAACCCATGACGCCAGGAAAGCTCAAATTAAAATGGAAGCATTCTCGAGAAGTGAAAATTCTTGTTTGTTCAAATCATAGTCCCCTGGGGTAGGGTTAGGCCACAGTAGGGGGATCAAATTTTACATAGGAACACATAGAGAAAATCTTTAAACTTTCTTCTCAAAACCTATGACGCCAGGAAAGCTCAAATTAAAATGGAAGCATCCTCAGGTAGTGTAGATTTTAGTTTGTTCAAATCATGGTCCCCGGGGGTAGGGTTGGGCCACAGTAGGGGGATCAAGTTTTTACATAGGAATATATAGAGAAAATCTTTAAACTTTCTTCTCAAAAACTATGACGCCAGGAAAGCTCAAATTAAAATGGAAGCATCCTCGGGAAGTGAATATTCTTTTTTGTTCAAATCATGGTCCCCGGGGGAAGGGTAGGGCCACAGTAGGGGGATCAAGTTTTACATAGGAACATATAGAGGAAATCTTTAAACTTTCTTCTCAAAAACTATGACGCCAGGAAAGCTCAAATTAAAATGGAAGCATCCTCAGGAAGCGAATATTCTTGTTTATTCAAATCATGGTCCCCTGGGGTAGGGTACGGCCACAGTAGGGGGATCAAGTTTTACATAGGAATATATAGAGAAAATCTTTAAACTTTCTTCTCAAAAACTATGACGCCAGGAAAGCTCAAATTAAAATGGAAGCATCCTCAGGTAGTGTAGATTTTAGTTTGTTCAAATCATGGTCCCCGGGGGAAGGGTTGGGCCACAGTAGGGGGATCAAGTTTTACATAGGAATATATTGAGAAATTCTTTAAACTTTCTTCTAAAAAAGTATGACGCCAGGAAAGGTCAAATTAAAATGGAAGCATCCTCAGGAAGTGAATATTCTTTTTTGTTCAAATCATGGTCCCCGGGGGAAGGGTAAGGCCACAGTAGGGGGATCAAGTTTTACATAGGAATATATAGAGGAAATCTTTAAACTTTCTTCTCAAAAACTATGACGCCAGGAAAGCTCAAATTAAAATGGAAGCATCCTCTGGATGTGAATATTCTTGTTTGTTCAAGTCATGGTCCCCGTGGGTAGGGTAGGGCCACAGTAAGGGAATCAAGTTTTACATAGGGATATATAGAGAAAATCTTTTAACTTTCTTCTCAAAAATTATGACGCCAGGAAAGCTCAAATTAAAATGGAAGCATCCTCAGGAAGTGAATATTCTGGTTTATTCAAATCATGGTCCCCTGGGGTAGGGTAGGGCCACAGTAGGGGGATCAAATTTTACATAGGAATATATAGAGGAAATCTTTAAACTTTCTTCTCAAAAACTATGACGCCAGGAAAGCTCAAATTAAAATGGAAGCATCCTCAGGTAGTGTAGATTTTAGTTTGTTCAAATCATGGTTCCCGGAGGTAGGGTTGGGCCACAGTAAGGGGATCAAGTTTTACATAGGAATATATAGAGGAAATCTTTAAACTTTCTTCTCAAAAACTATGACGCCAGGAAAGCTCAAATTAAAATGGAAGCATCCTCAGGAAGCGAATATTCTTGTTTGTTCAAATCATGGTCCCCGGGGGTAGGGTAGGGCCACAGTAAGGGGATCAAGTTTTACATAGGAATATATAGAGAAAATCTTTAAACTTTCTTCCCAAAAACTATGACGCCAGGAAAGCTCAAATTAAAATGGAAGCATCCTCAAGAAGTGAGTATTTTTGTTTGTTCAAATCATGGTCCCCGGGGGTAGGGTAGGGCCACAGTAGGGGGATCAAGTTTTACATAGGAATATATTGAGAAAATCTTTAAACTTTCTTCCCAAAAACTATGACGCCTGGAAAGCTGAAATTAAAATGGAAGCATCCTCAGGTAGTGTAGATTTTAGTTTGTTTAAATCATGGTCCCCGGGGGTAGGGTTGGGCCACAGTAGGGGGATCAAGTTTTACATAGGAATATATAGAGAAAATCTTTAAACTTTCTTCTCAGAAACTATGACGCCAGGAAAGCTCAAATTAAAATGGAAGCATCCTCAAGAAGTGAGTATTTTTGTTTGTTCAAATCATGGTCCCCGGGGGTAGGGTAGGGCCACAGTAGGGGGATCAAATTTTACATAGGAATATATAGAAGATATCTTTAAACTTTTTTCTAAAAAACTATGACGCCAGGAAAGCTCAAATTAAAATGGAAGCATACTCAGGTAGTGTAGATTTTAGTTTGTTCAAATCATGGTCCCCGGGGGTAGGGTTGGGCCACAGTAGGGGGATCAAGTTTTACATAGGAATATATAGAGGAAATCTTTAAACTTTCTTCTCAAAAACTATGACGCCAGGAAAGCTCAAATTAAAATGGAAGCATCCTCAGGAAGTGAATATTCTTGTTTGTTCAAATCATGGTCCCCGGGGGAAGGGTTGGGCCACAGTAGGGGGATCAAGTTTTACATAGGGATATATAGAGAAAATCTTTAAACTTTCTTCTCAAAAATTATGACGCCAGGAAAGCTCCAATTAAAATGGAAGCATCCTCAGGAAGTGAATATTCTTGTTTATTCAAATCATGGTCCCCTGGGGTAGGGTAGGGCCACAGTAGGGGGATCAAGTTTTACATAGGAATATATAGAGGAAATCTTTAAACTTTCTTCTCAAAAACTATGACGCCAGGAAAGCTCAAATTAAAATGGAAGCATCCTCAGGTAGTGTAGATTTTAGTTTGTTCAAATCATGGTTCCCGGAGGTAGGGTTGGGCCACAGTAAGGGGATCAAGTTTTACATTGGAATATATAGAGGAAATCTTTAAACTTTCTTCTCAAAAACTATGACGCCAGGAAAGCTCAAATTAAAATGGAAGCATCCTCAGGAAGCGAATATTCTTGTTTGTTCAAATCATGGTCCCCGGGGGTAGGGTAGGGCCACAGTAAGGGGATCAAGTTTTACATAGGAATATATAGAGAAAATCTTTAAACTTTCTTCCCAAAAACTATGACGCCAGGAAAGCTCAAATTAAAATGGAAGCATCCTCAAGAAGTGAGTATTTTTGTTTGTTCAAATCATGGTCCCCGGGGGTAGGGTAGGGCCACAGTAGGGGGATCAAGTTTTACATAGGAATATATAGAGAAAATCTTTAAACTTTCTTCCCAAAAACTATGACGCCTGGAAAGCTGAAATTAAAATGGAAGCATCCTCAGGTAGTGTAGATTTTAGTTTGTTTAAATCATGGTCCCCGGGGGTAGGGTTGGGCCACAGTAGGGGGATCAAGTTTTACATAGGAATATATAGAGAAAATCTTTAAACTTTCTTCTCAGAAACTATGACGCCAGGAAAGCTCAAATTAAAATGGAAGCATCCTCAAGAAGTGAGTATTTTTGTTTGTTCAAATCATGGTCCCCGGGGGTAGGGTAGGGCCACAGTAGGGGGATCAAATTTTACATAGGAATATATAGAAGATATCTTTAAACTTTTTTCTAAAAAACAATGACGCCAGGAAAGCTCAAATTAAAATGGAAGCATCCTCAAGAAGTGAGTATTTTTGTTTGTTCAAATCATGGTCCCCGGGGGTAGGGTAGGGCCACAGTAGGGGGATCAAGTTTTACAAAGGAATATATTGAGAAAATCTTTAAACTTTCTTCCCAAAAACTATGACGCCTGGAAAGCTGAAATTAAAATGGAAGCATCCTCAGGTAGTGTAGATTTTAGTTTGTTTAAATCATGGTCCCCGGGGGTAGGGTTGGGCCACAGTAGGGGGATCAAGTTTTACATAGGAATATATAGAGAAAATCTTTAAACTTTCTTCTCAGAAACTATGACGCCAGGAAAGCTCAAATTAAAATGGAAGCATCCTCAAGAAGTGAGTATTTTTGTTTGTTCAAATCATGGTCCCCGGGGGTAGGGTAGGGCCACAGTAGGGGGATCAAATTTTACATAGGAATATATAGAAGATATCTTTAAACTTTTTTCTAAAAAACTATGACGCCAGGAAAGCTCAAATTAAAATGGAAGCATACTCAGGTAGTGTAGATTTTAGTTTGTTCAAATCATGGTCCCCGGGGGTAGGGTTGGGCCACAGTAGGGGGATCAAGTTTTACATAGGAATATATAGAGGAAATCTTTAAACTTTCTTCTCAAAAACTATGACGCCAGGAAAGCTCAAATTAAAATGGAAGCATCCTCAGGAAGTGAATATTCTTGTTTGTTCAAATCATGGTCCCCGGGGGAAGGGTTGGGCCACAGTAGGGGGATCAAGTTTTACATAGGGATATATAGAGAAAATCTTTAAACTTTCTTCTCAAAAATTATGACGCCAGGAAAGCTCCAATTAAAATGGAAGCATCCTCAGGAAGTGAATATTCTTGTTTATTCAAATCATGGTCCCCTGGGGTAGGGTAGGGCCACAGTAGGGGGATCAAATTTTACATAGGAATATATAGAGGAAATCTTTAAACTTTCTTCTCAAAAACTATGACGCCAGGAAAGCTCAAATTAAAATGGAAGCATCCTCAGGTAGTGTAGATTTTAGTTTGTTCAAATCATGGTTCCCGGAGGTAGGGTTGGGCCACAGTAAGGGGATCAAGTTTTACATTGGAATATATAGAGGAAATCTTTAAACTTTCTTCTCAAAAACTATGACGCCAGGAAAGCTCAAATTAAAATGGAAGCATCCTCAGGAAGCGAATATTCTTGTTTGTTCAAATCATGGTCCCCGGGGGTAGGGTAGGGCCACAGTAAGGGGATCAAGTTTTACATAGGAATATATAGAGAAAATCTTTAAACTTTCTTCCCAAAAACTATGACGCCAGGAAAGCTCAAATTAAAATGGAAGCATCCTCAAGAAGTGAGTATTTTTGTTTGTTCAAATCATGGTCCCCGGGGGTAGGGTAGGGCCACAGTAGGGGGATCAAGTTTTACATAGGAATATATAGAGAAAATCTTTAAACTTTCTTCCCAAAAACTATGACGCCTGGAAAGCTGAAATTAAAATGGAAGCATCCTCAGGTAGTGTAGATTTTAGTTTGTTTAAATCATGGTCCCCGGGGGTAGGGTTGGGCCACAGTAGGGGGATCAAGTTTTACATAGGAATATATAGAGAAAATCTTTAAACTTTCTTCTCAGAAACTATGACGCCAGGAAAGCTCAAATTAAAATGGAAGCATCCTCAAGAAGTGAGTATTTTTGTTTGTTCAAATCATGGTCCCCGGGGGTAGGGTAGGGCCACAGTAGGGGGATCAAATTTTACATAGGAATATATAGAAGATATCTTTAAACTTTTTTCTAAAAAACAATGACGCCAGGAAAGCTCAAATTAAAATGGAAGCATACTCAGGTAGTGTAGATTTTAGTTTGTTCAAATCATGGTCCCCGGGGGTAGGGTTGGGCCACAGTAGGGGGATCAAGTTTTACATAGGAATATATAGAGGAAATCTTTAAACTTTCTTCTCAAAAACTATGACGCCAGGAAAGCTCAAATTAAAATGGAAGCATCCTCAGGAAGTGAATATTCTTGTTTGTTCAAATCATGGTCCCCGGGGGAAGGGTTGGGCCACAGTAGGGGGATCAAGTTTTACATAGGGATATATAGAGAAAATCTTTAAACTTTCTTCTCAAAAATTATGACGCCAGGAAAGCTCCAATTAAAATGGAAGCATCCTCAGGAAGTGAATATTCTTGTTTATTCAAATCATGGTCCCCTGAGGTAGGGTAGGGCCACAGTAGGGGGATCAAATTTTACATAGGAATATATAGAGGAAATCTTTAAACTTTTTTCTCAAAAACTATGACGCCAGGAAAGCTCAAATTAGAATGGAAGCATCCTCAGGTAGTGTAGATTTTAGTTTGTTCAAATCATGGTTCCCGGAGGTAGGGTTGGGCCACAGTAGGGGGATCAAGTTTTACGTAGGAATATATAGAGGAAATCTTTAAACTTTCTTCTCAAAAACTATGACGCCAGGAAAGCTCAAATTAAAATGGAAGCATCCTCAGGAAGCGAATATTCTTGTTTGTTCAAATCATGGTCCCCGGGGGTAGGGTAGGGCCACAGTAGGGGGATCAAGTTTTACATAGAAATATATAGAGAAAATCTTTAAACTTTCTTCCCAAAAACTATGACGCCTGGAAAGGTGAAATTAAATTGGAAGCATCCTCAGGTAGTGTAGATTTTAGTTTGTTTAAATCATGGTCCCCGGGGGTAGGGTTGGGCCACAGTAGGGGGATCAAGTTTTACATAGGAATATATAGAGAAAATCTTTAAACTTTCTTCTCAAAAACTATGACGCCAGGAAAGCTCAAATTAAAATGGAAGCATCCTCAGGAAGTGAATATTCTTGTTTATTCAAATCATGGTCCCCTGGGGTAGGGTAGGGCCACAGTAGGGGGATCAAATTTTACATAGGAATATATAGAGGAAATCTTTAAACTTTCTTCTCAAAAACTATGACGCCAGGAAAGCTCAAATTAAAATGGAAGCATCCTCAGGAAGTGAATATTCTTGTTTGTTCAAATCATGGTCCCAAGGGGTAGGGTAGGGCCACAGTAGGGGGATCAAGTTTTACATAGGAATATATTGAGAAAATCTTTAAACTTTCTTCTAAAAACTATGACGCCAGGAAAGCTCAAATTAAAATGGAAGCATCCTCAGGAAGTGAATATTCTTGTTTGTTCAAATCATGGTCCCCGGGGGAAGGGTAAGGCCACAGTAGGGGGATCAAGTTTTACATAGGAATATATAGAGGAAATCTTTAAACTTTCTTCTAAAAAAGTATGACGCCAGGAAAGGTCAAATTAAAATGGAAGCATCCTCAGGTAGTGTAGATTTTAGTTTGTTCAAATCATGGTCCCCGGGGGTAGGGTTAGGCCACAGTAGGGGGATCAAGTTTTACATAGGAATATATAGAGAAAATCTTTAAACTTTCTTCTAAAAACTATGACGCCAGGAAAGCTCAAATTAAAATGGAAGCATCCTCAGGTAGTGTAGATTTTAGTTTGTTTAAATCATGGTCCCCGGGGGTAGGGTTGGGCCACAGTAGGGGGATCAAGTTTTACATAGGAATATATAGAGAAAATCTTTAAACTTTCTTCTCAAAAACTATGACGCCAGGAAAGCTCAAATTAAAATGGAAGCATCCTCAGGAAGTGAATATTCTTGTTTGTTCAAATCATAGTCCCCGGGGGTAGGGTTGGGCCACAGTAGGGGGATCAAATTTTACATAGGAATATATAGAAGAAATTTTAAAACTTTCTTCTCAAAACCCATGACGCCAGGAAAGCTGAAATTAAAATGGAAGCATCCTCGAGAAGTGAATATTCTTGTTTGCTCAAATCATAGTCCCCTGGGGTAGGGTTAAGCCACAGTAGGGGGATCAAATTTTACATAGGAACACATAGAGAAAATCTTTAAACTTTCTTCTCAAAACCTATGACGCCAGGAAAGCTCAAATTAAAATGGAAGCATCCTCAGGAAGTGAATATTCCTGTTTGTTCAAATCATGGTCCCCGAGGGTAGGGTAGGGCCACAGTAGGGGGATCAAGTTTTACATAGGAATATATGGAGAAAATCTTTAAACTTTCTTCTCAAAAACTATGACGCCAGGAAAGCTCAAATTAAAATGGAAGCATCCTCAGGTAGTGTAGATTTTAGTTTGTTCAAATCATGGTCCCCGGGGGAAGGGTAGGGCCACAGTAGGGGGATCAAGTTTTACATAGGAATATATAGAGAAAATCTTTAAACTTTCTTCTCAAAAACTATGACGCCAGGAAAGCTCAAATTAAAATGGAAGCATCCTCAAGAAGTAAGTATTTTTGTTTGTTCAAATCATGGTCCCCGGGGGTAGGGTAGGGCCACAGTAGGGGGATCAAATTTTACATAGGAATATATAGAAGATATCTTTAAACTTTTTTCTAAAAAACTATGACGCCAGGAAAGCTCAAATTAAAATGGAAGCATCCTCAGGAAGTGAATATTCTTGTTTGTTCAAATCATGGTCCCAAGGGGTAGGGTAGGGCCACAGTAGGGGGATCAAGTTTTACATAGGAATATATAGAGAAAATCTTTAAACTTTCTTCTCAAAAACTATGACGCCAGGAAAGCTCAAATTAAAATGGAAGCATCCTCAGGTAGTGTATATTTTGGTTTGTTCAAATCATGGTCCCCTGGGGTAGGGTAGGGCCACAGTAGGGGGATCAAGTTTTACATAGGAATATATAGAGGAAATCTTTAAACTTTCTTCTCAAAAACTATGACGCCAGGAAAGCTCAAATTAAAATGGAAGCATCCTCAGGTAGTGTAGATTTTAGTTTGTTCAAATCATGGTCCCC